>NC_084743.1:56261958-56331958 GCF_033978785.1 Entelurus aequoreus | reverse complement strand
AATTGTTATACTGTAAACATGTGTGCAAAGTAACCGTGTAAGTATGTTTGAAATAAAACATAAAACCATTACCTCCATCACCAATTACTAGTAATTGCTGTGACATAGGCTAAATATTATGTGCTTCTTCCTACTCCTTTTCGGACATGTTGAATTGTTATACTATAAACATGTGGACAAAGTAACCGTGTAAGTATGTTCGAAGTAAACCATAACACCCATACCTCCATCAACAATTACTAGTAATTGCTGTGACATAGGCTAAATATTATTTGCTTCTTCCTTCTTCTTTTCGGACATGTTGAATTGTGAAACAGTAAACTTGTGTCCAAGGTAACTTTGTATGCATGTTTAAAATTAACTAAAACCATTGTGATCAATTATTTGTAATCACTGTGACATGGACAAAAAAAAAATCTGCTTCGCCCTACTCCTTTTCTGACATGTTGAACTGCAGAATTGTTAACATGTGTTAAAAGTAAACTTGTATGTTTGTACAAAATAAATTAAAACCATTATCAATTATTCATAATTCAAAGACTTGCTATGACATGGACTAAATACGATTTGCGTCTTCCTTCTCCTTTTCGGACATGTGGAATTGTGAAACTCTTCTAATGTGTACTAAGTAATTGTGAAACTGTAAACTTGTGTCCAATGTCACTTTGTATGCATGTTCAAAATGAACTAAAACCATTACCGTCATCAATTATTTGTAATCGATGTAACACGGACCAAAAACGATCTGCTTCTTCCTACTCCTTTTCAGACATGTGTAATCGTGAAACTCTTCTAATGTGTACTAAGTAACTTTATACATGTACAAAATAAACAAATATTCCCATGATCAATTATTAGTAATTGCTGTGACATAGACTAAATAAGATCTGTTTCTTCCTACTCCTTTTCGGACATGTTGAATTGTTATACTGTAAACATGTGTGCAAAGTAACCATGTAAGTATGTCCGAAATAAAAAATAAACCATTACCTCCATAACCAATTACTAGTAATTGCTGTGACATAGGCTAAATATTATTTGCTTCTTTCTACTCCTTTTCGGACATGTTGAATTGTTATACTGTAAACATGTGTACAAAGTAACCGTGAAAGCATGTACAAAATACAACTTAAAACCATTACCTCCATCTGCAAAGTAACCTTATGCATGGTCAAAATAAACAAAAAAATATTTATGTTATCATGTATTAGTAGTTGCTGTGACAGTGACTAAATAAGATCTGCTTCTTCCTACTCCTTTTCGGACCTGTTGAATTATGAAACCGTTAACGTGTACAAAGTAACCTTATTCATGTTCGAAATAAACACAAACCATTCTCATAATCAATTACTAGTAATTGCTGTGACATGGACTAAATAAGATATGTTTCTTTCTACTCCTTTTTGGTCATGTTTTTATGTGAAACTGTAAATGTATGTACAATGTAACCATGTATGCATGTTTGAAATAAACTAAAACCAATTATTAGTTATTGCTATGACACAGACTAAATACGATTTGTGTCTTCCTACTCCTTTTCGGACGTGTTGAATTGTGAAACTTAACATGTGTACAAAGTAACCTTATGCATGGTCAAAATAAACAAAACAATATTTATGTTATCAATTATTAGTAGTTGCTGTGACATTGACTAATTAAGATCTGCTTCTTCCTACTCCTTTTCAGACATGTTGAATTAAGAAACAATTAACATGTACAAAGTAACCTTATGCATGTTGGAAAAAAACACAAACCATTCTCATGATCAATTACTAGTAATTGCTGTGACATGGACTAAATAAGATATGTTTCTTCCTACTCCTTTTTGGGGCATGTTTTATTGTGAAACTGTACAATGTAACCATGTATGTTGGTTTGAAGTAAACTAAAACCAATTATTAGTTATTGCTATGACACAGACTAAATATGATTTGTGTCTTCCTACTCCTTTTCGGACATGTTGAATTGTGAAACTTAACATGTGTACAAAGTAACCTTATGCATGGTCAAAATAAGCAAAAAAATATTTATGTGATCAATTATTATTAGTTGCTGTGACATTGACTAAATAAGATCTGCTTCTTCCTACTCCTTTTTGGTCATGTTTTATTGTGAAACTGTACAATGTAACCATGTATGCATGTTTGAAATAAACTAAAACCAATTATTAGTTATTGCTATGACACAGACTAAATAAGATCTGCTTCTTCCTACTCCTTTTCGGACATGTTGAATTATGAAACCATTAATGTGTACAAAGTAACCTTATGCATGTTGGAAAAAAACACAAACCATTCTCATGATCAATCACTAGTAATTGCTGTGACATGGACTAAATAAGATATGTTTCTTCCTACTCCTTTTTGGGGCATGTTTTATTGTGAAACTGTACAATGTAACCATGTATGTTTGTTTGAAGTAAACTAAAACCAATTATTAGTTATTGCTATGACACATACTAAATACGATTTGTGTCTTCCTACTCCTTTTCGGACATGTTGAATTGTGAAACTTAACATGTGTACAAAGTAACCTTATGCATGGTCAAAATAAACAAAAAATATTTATGTTATCAATTATTAGTAGTTGCTGTGACATTGACTAAATAAGATCTGCTTCTTCCTACTCCTTTTTGGTCATGTTTTATTGTGAAACTGTACAATGTAACCATGTATGCATGTTTGAAATAAACTAAAACCAATTATTAGTTATTGCTATGACACAGACTAAATACGATTTGTGTCTTCCTACTCCTTTTCGGACGTGTTGAATTGTGAAACTTAACATGTGTACAAAGTAACCTTATGCATGGTCAAAATAAACAAAACAATATTTATGTTATCAATTATTAGTAGTTGCTGTGACATTGACTAATTAAGATCTGCTTCTTCCTACTCCTTTTCAGACATGTTGAATTAAGAAACAATTAACATGTACAAAGTAACCTTATGCATGTTGGAAAAAAACACAAACCATTCTCATGATCAATTACTAGTAATTGCTGTGACATGGACTAAATAAGATATGTTTCTTCCTACTCCTTTTTGGGGCATGTTTTATTGTGAAACTGTACAATGTAACCATGTATGTTGGTTTGAAGTAAACTAAAACCAATTATTAGTTATTGCTATGACACAGACTAAATATGATTTGTGTCTTCCTACTCCTTTTCGGACATGTTGAATTGTGAAACTTAACATGTGTACAAAGTAACCTTATGCATGGTCAAAATAAGCAAAAAAATATTTATGTGATCAATTATTAGTAGTTGCTGTGACATTGACTAAATAAGATCTGCTTCTTCCTACTCCTTTTTGGTCATGTTTTATTGTGAAACTGTACAATGTAACCATGTATGCATGTTTGAAATAAACTAAAACCAATTATTAGTTATTGCTATGACACAGACTAAATAAGATCTGCTTCTTCCTACTCCTTTTCGGACATGTTGAATTATGAAACCATTAATGTGTACAAAGTAACCTTATGCATGTTGGAAAAAAACACAAACCATTCTCATGATCAATCACTAGTAATTGCTGTGACATGGACTAAATAAGATATGTTTCTTCCTACTCCTTTTTGGGGCATGTTTTATTGTGAAACTGTACAATGTAACCATGTATGTTTGTCTGAAGTAAACTAAAACCAATTATTAGTTATTGCTATGACACAGACTAAATACGATTTGTGTCTTCCTACTCCTTTTCGGACGTGTTGAATTGTGAAACTTAACATGTGTACAAAGTAACCTTATGCATGGTCAAAATAAACAAAACAATATTTATGTTATCAATTATTAGTAGTTGCTGTGACATTGACTAAATAAGATCTGCTTCTTCCTACTCCTTTTTGGTCATGTTTTATTGTGAAACTGTACAATGTAACCATGTATGCATGTTTGAAATAAACTAAAACCAATTATTAGTTATTGCTATGACACAGACTAAATAAGATCTGCTTCTTCCTACTCCTTTTCGGACATGTTGAATTATGAAACCATTAATGTGTACAAAGTAACCTTATGCATGTTGGAAAAAAACACAAACCATTCTCATGATCAATTACTAGTAATTGCTGTGACATGGACTAAATAAGATATGTTTCTTCCTACTCCTTTTTGGGGCATGTTTTATTGTGAAACTGTACAATGTAACCATGTATGTATGTTTGAAGTAAACTAAAACCAATTATTAGTTATTGCTATGACACAGACTAAATACGATTTGTGTCTTCCTACTCCTTTTCGGACATGTTGAATTGTGAAACTTAACATGTGTACAAAGTAACCTTATGCATGGTCAAAATTAACAAAAAATATTTATGTTATCAATTATTAGTAGTTGCTGTGACATTGACTAAATAAGATCTGCTTCTTCCTACTCCTTTTTGGTCATGTTTTATTGTGAAACTGTACAATGTAACCATGTATGCATGTTTGAAATAAACTAAAACCAATTATTAGTTATTGCTATGACACAGACTAAATACGATCTGCTTCTTCCTACTCCTTTTCGGACATGTTGAATTATGAAACCATTAATGTGTACAAAGTAACCTTATGCATGTTGGAAAAAAACACAAACCATTCTCATGATCAATTACTAGTAATTGCTGTGACATGGACTAAATAAGATATGTTTCTTCCTACTCCTTTTTGGGGCATGTTTTATTGTGAAACTGTACAATGTAACCATGTATGTTTGTCTGAAGTAAACTAAAACCAATTATTAGTTATTGCTATGACACAGACTAAATACGATTTGTGTCTTCCTACTCCTTTTCGGACGTGTTGAATTGTGAAACTTAACATGTGTACAAAGTAACCTTATGCATGGTCAAAATAAACAAAACAATATTTATGTTATCAATTATTAGTAGTTGCTGTGACATTGACTAAATAAGATCTGCTTCTTCCTACTCCTTTTTGGTCATGTTTTATTGTGAAACTGTACAATGTAACCATGTATGCATGTTTGAAATAAACTAAAACCAATTATTAGTTATTGCTATGACACAGACTAAATAAGATCTGCTTCTTCCTACTCCTTTTCGGACATGTTGAATTATGAAACCATTAATGTGTACAAAGTAACCTTATGCATGTTGGAAAAAAACACAAACCATTCTCATGATCAATTACTAGTAATTGCTGTGACATGGACTAAATAAGATATGTTTCTTCCTACTCCTTTTTGGGGCATGTTTTATTGTGAAACTGTACAATGTAACCATGTATGTTGGTTTGAAGTAAACTAAAACCAATTATTAGTTATTGCTATGACACAGACTAAATATGATTTGTGTCTTCCTACTCCTTTTCGGACATGTTGAATTGTGAAACTTAACATGTGTACAAAGTAACCTTATGCATGGTCAAAATAAGCAAAAAAATATTTATGTGATCAATTATTAGTAGTTGCTGTGACATTGACTAAATAAGATCTGCTTCTTCCTACTCCTTTTCGGACATGTTGAATTGTGAAACTTAACATGTGTACAAAGTTTCCTTATGCATGGTCAAAATAAACAAACAACATTTATGTTATCAATTATTAGTAGTTGCTGTGACATTGACTAAATAAGATCTGCTTCTTCCTACTCCTTTTTGGTCATGTTTTATTGTGAAACTGTACAATGTAACCATGTATGCATGTTTGAAATAAACTAAAACCAATTATTAGTTATCGCTATGACGATTTGTGTCTTCCTACTCCTTTTCGGACATGTTGAAGTGTGAAACTGTAAACATGTACAAACTAACTTTGTATGCATGTTCAAAATACTCTAAAACCATCCATCCATCCATCCATTTTTCTACCGCTTGTCCCTTTTGGGGTGGCGGGGGGGTGCTGGAGCCTTTCTCAGCTGCATTCGTATAACATATTTTTCTTCCTACTCCCTTTCGGACATGTTGTTAAACTGTTAACATGCGTGCAATGTAACTTTGTGTGCATTTTCGAAAAAGACTAAAAGCAATTATTAGCATACGCCTCGGACTAAATAAGATATGCTTCTTCCTTCTCCTTTTCAGACACGTTGAGTTGTATAACTGTAATACCTCATCAAAAAGTAAAACATAACCCGTCACCAAAAACTTTGTTCACTTCCTGTGTTTAAGTGTCACATTTTATGACAACATAACGTGTAAGGTGTGTAGCAATAGATCATTTATGCAGTGATGACGGGAAATTGTCGAAAAAAAAATGATTACAGTCACAACCTCAACAACAATCATATGTATAATAATCACGATTAAAGTCCTGGTTTTTGTGCACACCTCTATTGCACACCAAAAACAGATGAATGTGGATTTAAACAGACGCTCCCTCGCTCCTCTCCAAGAGCGCATGCAACAAGCATTTGATCCCTCCTTAATACTTGATGTTTAGATCAGGCGCTCAAATCCCTACATTTCCACCAAACTAAAGCACCCGTTTTAAAAGACTTTTCCCTCCGCAGGGCCAAAGCACTTCTGATTGTGCAGGTTTTATCCCTAATGCACTCCCTCTCTCTCTTTCTCTCTCTCTCTCTCTATCTCTATCGCTCAACATCTATTCTTTTCACATCTACAGCACTCACAACTGTTGCACGTACACACAACGTTTGTATGTTTGTAATAGAAACTAAGGCAGACGGTTGGTAATCCTCCCGATTAACGACAAGCATGGTGACCAGGCAGCACTGTGTGTGTGTGTGTGTGTGTGTTCTGGCAATGCTTACTTAATGGGGACATCGCTCTGTTTACACCAGGGGTCACCAACGCGGTGCCCGCGGGCACCAGGTAGCCCGTAAGGACCAGATGAGTAGCCCGCCGGCCTGTTCTAAAAATAGCTCAAATAGCAGCACTTACCTGTGAGCTGCCTCTATTTTTTAAATTTGATTTATTTACTACCAAGCTGGTCTCGCTTTGCCCGACATTTTTAATTCTAAGAGAGACAAAACTCAAATAGAATTTGAAAATCCAAGAAAATATTTTAAAGACTTGGTCTTCACTTGTTTAAATAAATTCATACATTTTTTTACTTTGCTTCTTATAACTTTCAGGAAGACAATTTTACAGGAAAAAATACAACCTTAAAAATGATTTTAGGATTTTTAAACACATATACCTTTTTACCTTTTAAATTCCTTCCTCTTCTTTCCTGACAATTTAAATCAATGTTCAAGTATTTTTTATTTTTTTATTGTAAAGAATAATAAAAACATTTTAATTAAATTCTTCATTTTAGCTTCTGTTTTTTCGACGAAGAATATTTGTGAAATATTTCTTCAAACTTATTATGATTAAAATTCAAAAAAAATTATTCTGGCAAATCTAGAAAATCTGTAGAATCAAATTTAAATCTTATTTCAAAGTCTTTTGAATTTCTTTTAAAATGTTTGTTCTGGAAAATCTAGAAGAAATAATGATTTGTCTTTGTTAGAAATATAGCTTGGTCCAATTTGTTATATATTCTAACAAAGTGTAGATTGGATTTAAAACATGTCATCAAAATTCTAAAATTAATCTTAATCAGGAAAAATTACTAATGATGTTCCATAAATTATTTTTTTAAGTTTTTCTCTTCTTTTTTTCGGTTGAATTTTGAATTTTAAAGAGTCGAAATTGAAGATAAACTATGTTTCAAAATTTAATTGTCATTTTTTTCGTGTTTTCTCCTCTTTTAAACCGTTCAATTAAGTGTAAATATCATTAATTATTAATAATAACGTAGAGTTAAAGGTAAATTGAGCAAATTGGCTATTTCTGGCAATTTATTTAAGTGTGTATCAAACTGGTAGGCCTTTGCATAATCAGTACCCACGAAGTAGCTCTTGGTTTCAAAAAGGTTGGTGACCCCTGGTTTACACAGTCACCTTTAGGGGACCTCTGACGGTATGGGGACAAAAAAAATAGGTCCCCTAAAGGGAAACCTTTTTAAATGATAGTCAAATCCATTCTGAAGATGCCAAAGGGATTTTTAAGCTTTGGCCCATAAAACATGTTTACTGGTTAGTTTGAGTGTGAGACATTTGCACAGCAGCCCCCTCATCACCCCTCATTTTATTTCTGTGGTTTAAGGTAAGATAAGATAATCCTTTATTGATCCCACAACAGGGACATTTGGGTTACCGTATTTTCCGCACTATAAGGCGCACATAAAAACCTCCAATTTTCTCAAAAGCTGACAGTGCGCCTTATAATCCAGTGCACCTTATATATGGACCAATATTGAGCCACAACATGTCTCGCAACCCCAGCCTCTACTGTAGCGTCTATTCTATGCGCCTTATAATCCGGTGCGCCTTATAGTGCGGAAAATACGGTACTTTGTTTACGTGTTTCAAGTATTGGTAAAAAAGAAAATACATTTTCTTGAAAAGTGAAACATTTGTTATCCTGGCATTAAAAATACTGTGATTCTGTATGGTGTCCATCCTTAGTTAAAACTAATATATTTTTCCAAAAACAAAATCTGGTTTAGTGTTCCTTAGGATGACATTTTCATACAGCATGATTATAAATAGGGATGTCCGATAATGGCTTTTTTGCCGATATCCCGATATTGTCAAACTCTTAATTACCGATACCGATATAATCCGATACCGATATATACAGTCGTGGAATTAACACATTATTATTCCTAATTTGGACAACCAGGTATGGTAAAGATAAGGTCCTTTAAAAAAAAAAAAAAAAAAAAAAAAAAAAAAAAAGATAAATTTATTAAAAACATTTTCTTGAACAAAAAAGGAAGTAAAACAATATAAAAACAGTTACATAGAAACTAGTAATTAATGAAAATGAGTAAAATTACCTATTAAAGGTTAGTACTATTAGTGGACCAGCAGCACGCACAATCATGTGTGCTTACGGACTGTATCCCTTGCAGACTGTATTGATATATGTGACCTGTGCTGGCAAAATGAGTCACAATGAGGAAATTTAAAAAACTGAGTTATTGTTATTTACACATTCTCCATCTAAAGACCTTCAAAATGATACATGGTTTGTTGGAATCGGACAGAAAATGACCGAGTTACATCCGATTGAAGTCCACCAAGTTTGAGGGTCCGTTTTGAGAAAAAACAGCTTAAAATTTACTGTTCCAGAACAGAATGTTCCAAAAACAAAACTCCATAGCAACCATACCTTAAAAGTCCTTGTAGCAACACCAAAATTGGTACAATTAAAGTCAAATCCCATGTCTAAAGGAAAAATATATATTCAACTTTATTGAAAACGGTTATGTACAAAAATGTCAACACTGTTATGTCACAGTTTTTTTGTTCACTGGTCAGTTTGTCAGCTGGTCAGCTGTCCGTAATATTCCTGACCAGCAGCACTAAGAAGATTCGCCGACTGCAGTGAATTTAGCGCACTTGCAACCGCCTGTGTACCCTCTCCACCTTCTAAATCCATTACGGAATGTAAAACAGTCTAACTTATCCACAAAAATAATAATTAAATGTTCGAAAATCACCTTTTTTCACCAAATATTCCGCTCAAATTACTGTGTGTTGTTTTTCATCAGGGCGCTGCCATGATACCACAATGCACCGCGCGGGGTGATTCAACCAATGAGGGTACGCCTCACAGCGACCGCTTAGCAACAAGCCGGATTTGTTTACGTCGGGACAGGTTTAAAAACTCAAATTATATTGGTTCAGAATGGCGTCATCGGGAACTCCATGCTCATTTTTAGAAAGTAGGTAAACTTGGCGTCACAATGATACCAAATATGGCTAGGGGGATTCCCCCTTATTGCCGCGAGTGAGCGTTGAAAACACTTGATTTTCTCAAGGAATTTTAACACAAAGGACTAATTTCTGAAGACATACCTCGTACAAAACCTTCAAATAAAGGTGATTTAAGATGTTTTCTTGCTATTTCGATGATTGGGATCACTAGATTGTGGCTTTATGGACTCATTTTTGTGAAAATCTCAATTTCAACCAAGATACATTTTTTTCACTTATTTGCCTGTAGGTCAAAATTAGCCTGTGCGTATTCCGACTCATTTTGCCAGCACGGGTCACATATATTGATATATAATGTAGGAACCAGAATATTAATAACAGAAAGAAACAACCCTTTTGTATGAATGAGTGTGAATGAGTGTAAATGGGGGAGGGAGGTTTTTTGGGTTGGTGCACTAATTGTAAGTGTATCTTGTGTCTTTTATGTTGATTTAATAAAAAAAAAAAAAAAAAACCAAAAAACCTGATACCGATAAAAAAAAACCCAGATACGGATAATTTCCGATACTACATTTGAAAGCATTTATCGGCCGATAATATCCGCAGGCCGATATTATCGGACATCTCTAATTATAAAACATTATTACCTTAAAGTATGATTCACATTCAGAATTTTCCATCCTTCTATATATGGTAGTTGGAGTTGCAGACAACTTCAAATAGCAGTTTTCAGTAATGTCACAGAAGATGCAGGATTTGCTTTAACATTTAAATGGTGAAACTTCCTATAAGAGGACAGCTGTAGTGCTGTATTCTGAGGATCATGTCATATTTAATTTGAACTTTTTTATTTTTTTTTAAATGGTCCTCAGTAGTCACGTACAAATTTGTGTGAATTATGCAAAATTATTTAAATGTGGTCCCCATCAACCATATTAACTCTTTTCCCCCCAGGGTCCCCAGTAAGAATGATCAGCACATTACTTCATCAATCCAGAGATTTAAAGACGTGTATGAGCTAACTGGGCAGTGGACATTTTACACCATTTTTTTTATGCCTCCACAACCTGTAGAAAGGGTGGTCCCCACAAGTGATAATCAAAAACTTGGTCCCCATTCCAAATGATAACCAGTATGTGTGTGTGTGTGTGTGTGTGTTGACTTTGTAAAGCACACATAATAACCACGTTACTCCAGTGGGTTCCATATATCTGATTGATACAGTGAATAAGTGGTTCAAAAAAATCTTTGACCATGCCGTTTTACTGTTGCTTTGTCGAGGTTTGTACTCTATGCAGATACAGCTCCAGCGATAACATCAGGTTTTATTATTATCAATAACTGTCAAATAAAAATGAGCTGCATAATAGGAAATCAAATAGTGTTCGTCCTTCGCTACGTGGTAGGTTCCTGCGGACGTTATCTCCTTCTGTTGTGGACTATTTTTTTCATACGGCGTTGATGTGGAAATGGTTGCCTCTGCATTTTGTTGGTGTGGCACCGAATGGAGATGTTGACATGCGGAGTAAGCACTCTTCATTCTCTAGCGGATGACTTTTCAAATGATGCTACGTATTAGCAGTAATGCTACTTTGTGTAGCAACGCTTTTGCCCCACATTCGACAAATTACGGTTGTCTGTTCGACATCTTCCCGCTTGAAGCAAAACCACCGCCAGACGATGGACCCCCTGCTGTTTTTCTTTGGAATTAATTCTTCCTTCATTTGTTACCAGATTCGCACCTTCTTTCTCTCGTATTACCACTCGCACCACAGCTAACGTTACCCGTGCCGCTACCTCTCTGCTCGGCGAGGGTGTTTACGTATGTGACGTATGTAAGAAGGTGCGCTTGTTTAAGTCTCTGTGAGAAGGAGAGACAAACAAAGAGTGAGAAGAGCCTGTAGTGTAATCCCCGCAGCTAAAAGCAACTGCGTGAGAACGTATATCACGATATAGTCATTTTCTAGGGACAAACCCGCGATATATCGCCCAGCCCTAACTTCATTGAAAACCTAAACGCTCATAAAAAAAAGGAAGTACCGTATTTTTCAGACTATAAGTCGCAGTTTTTTTCATAGTTTGGCCGTGGGTGCGACGTAAATTATTAACACCTTACCGTAAAATATCAAATATTATTATTTCTCTCATTCGCGTGAGCGACGAAGCAAATGGCAGCCATCGTCACACACACGTCAGCAATCGTCACTCACACGCCAACCAATAAGAATTCGGCGGGGGCGGGTCATGGCAGAAGTGCATTGTGGGTTTTGGAATGCTAACTGCTATATGCTATACGCTACTGCCGGAGCTATTAAAATGGATCACATCAACGTTGGCGGTAACTTATAAAAACTGAGAAGGACTGAACTAAAATGGCATCGAAAAGGAAATCATATGCTGCAGATTACAAGCTGGACGTAGTGAAATATGCACCAGAAAACGGCGATCGAGCAGCTGAAAGAATGGACGCTAGCGGGGCATACCAGGAGCGACACCGAGGAGGAAAATTTCATGTTATTTAGCGAATAGGAGTGACCGATTGTTGGGTAAACGTATAGCATGTTCTATATGTTATAGTTATTTGAATGACTCTTACCATAATATGTTACGTTAACATACCAGGCACGTTCTCAGTTGGTTATTTAGGTGTCATATAAAGTAAACTTATTCAGCCTGTTGTTCACTATTCTTTATTTATTTTAAATTGCCTTTCAAATGTCTATTCTTGTTGTTGGGTTTTATCAAATACATTTCCCCCAAAATTGCGACTTATACTCCAGTGCGACGTATATATGTTTTTTTTCTTCTTTATTGTGCATTTTCGGCCGGTGCAACTTATACTCCGGAGCGACTTATAGTCCGAAAAATACGTTACTTTCTTCCTCAGAGATGAAAGCAATGCAAAAATGCTTGCCTTAGAGCAGGGGTGGGCAATTAATTTTTACCGGGGGCCGCATGAGCAACCCGAGCACTGCTGGAGGGCCACATCGACAATATTTCAATTAAATTTTGCTCAATATTATTTTTGATATATACCGTAAGATAAATAATAATAATAATTAATAATAATAGTAATACTTCAACATAGTGTATGTAACAGCATTCCATGACTAATATAAATAAATTAACATTAATAATAAATGACAGTAAAATAAGCACACGTATGACTGAGGAGTCATAGTGTAACTTTGTGTGATGTTTGAGTTGTCCGACTTTTTGTGTGGCCATAAACGCACCAGTGGTTTAGTGCTATGCGTGTTGGTGACAGATGACAAGTTGGTTTTGGCCTGGTTTGTACGGCAGAAAATGACTAGTTTTTCGAGATAGAAGTGTTTTACTTATGTTTTTGGTGTGGTTATGGCCGAATATAAACAGTTTTGCTCAATAAAGTGATCGATATAATTCCTGGCCTCGAAGCATCTCGATAGACGTTACAATAATTGAACGGCGTTCAATTGAACGGTGTTGACGAACACCGTTAGGGCCGCTTGTTGTCACTGTCACTCAAAGTTGCATTGCAAAATTACATAGAATAAATATGTTTATTTTGTTTAGAATTCAGATGGGATTTGATTTGGTGCGCGGCATATATTTGCTGCGCGCAGCAGACGCTTGAGCAGTGCGCAATTGCGCAGGCACGCACCTTAGAGGGAACGTTGCTTTGCAGTCCATGTCTTGTTGGAAACACGTCATTCCTCATCAACTTTTCTCTTTTTAGCGTCTCGGGTGTAAACCGTGCATCACTTGTCGCTGCATGTGCACCTTCACTCGCAGGTTACACACTGACACACGCCCATAAATAATAATTTTCAAAATAAAAGCAGCACAGTTGTATTGCGCGCACGACATAGATGTTTTTTCAACTTTATTTTGTAATTAATGATTGCAGCTGTTCACATTCACTCACAATCACGCACACGCATACGTCCACACGGAAGTAATACAAATAACGATTTTCAAAACAAAAGCAGCACCGTTGTATTGCACACTCGACATAGATACTTTTTAAAATTTATTTTGTAATATATAATTGGCCTCACGCGGGCCGGACAGGGACGCACAAAGGGCCGGATGTGGCCCGCGGGCCGCAGAATGCCCAGGTCTGCCTTAGAGTGCTGACCAAGTCCCAAATCACTGTCAGGAAACAAAAGCTTTTCCACTGGACCGAATGTGCACACACACACACTCACTCACACACACTACACGCACACCCACGTTCAGTCACCAGCTTCACTTGTCAATTTGGATGTGACAGGCTGGTGTGAGATTGAATTTACTTGTGATTGTCAAGGTGTTTCACTCGGCCGCTCGCTTATTAAGCCGTGTTCCTCTGCAGCGAGAGGATGTATGGTGTCCAGTCACTTTTACTCAGGTTCAGACACGCACACTCAAGCTCGTTAGATCAATCGGGTGGGATCTGTGTGGTACAATGGTTTAAATTAAAAAGCGCTACACCGGGGCCATTCTTCACCCTTGCACTTTTACCCACGCTGGAAAGCAACTGTTGGGGAAAATGAGCACAAATTGTCGAAGGAACAGCTTCTCCTCCTCCCCGACTTGCTCGCGTCTCAGCGGGGAGTCGCAAGTGTTTCTATAAATACATTCCGATGCGGCGTATTGATTGCGGTTGCTTGTTTTGGCAAGTGTGTACTGACCTCGACGCTTAGCATGTCACAATTTGTCAGTAGATTGATCGTTTGGTTATGTCAACACAGGCCGGCGGTATTTTGTGACCTTTACTTCAGTTGCAAATCTGCATTAAATGGGGGCGGTAGGCAGTGTCCCACCATATTTATATTTAATACTAGTGTTGTCCCCATACCAATATTTTGGTACCGGTACCAAAATTATTTGGATACTTTCCGCTACTTTTCAATACTTTTCTAAATAAAGGGGACCACAAAAAAATTACATTATTGGCTTTATTTTAACAAAAAATCTTAGGGGTACATTAAACATATGTTTCTTATTGCAAGTTTGTCCTTAAATAAAATAGTGAACATACTAGACAACTTGTCTTTTATTAGTAAGTAAGCAAACAAAGGCTCCTAAATTAGTCTGCTGACATATGCAGTAACATATTGTGTCATTTATCATTCTATTATTTTGTCAAAATTATTAAGGACAATTGGTAGAAAATTATTAATCTACAAACCCCGTTTCCATATGAGTTGGGAAATTGTGTTAGATGTAAATATAAACGGAATACAATGATTTGCAAATCATTTGCAACCCATATTCAGTTGAATATGCTACAAAGACAACATATTTGATGTTCAAACTGATAAACATTTTTTTTTTGCAAATAATCATTAGCTTTAGAATTTGATGCCAGCAACACGTGACAAAGAAGTTGGGAAAGGTGGCAATAAATACTGATAAAGTTGAGGAATGCTCATCAAACACTTATTTGGAACATCCCACAGGTGAACAGGCAAATTGGGAACAGGTGGGTGCCATGATTGGGTATAAAAGTAGATTCCATGAAATGCTCAGTCATTCACAAACAAGGATGGGGCGAGGGTCACCACTTTGTCAACAAATACGTGAGCAAATTGTTGAACAGTTTAAGAAAAACCTTTCTCAACCAGCTATTGGAAGGAATTTAGGGATTTCACCATCTCCGGTCCGTAATGTCATTAAAGGGTTCAGAGAATCTGGAGAATTTACTGCACGTAAGCAGCTAAGCCCGTGACCTTCGATCCCTCTGTACTGCATCAACAAGCGACATCAGTGTGTAAAGGATATCACCACATGGGCTCAGGAACACTTCAGAAACCAACTGTCAGTAACTACAGTTGGTCGCTACATCTGTAAGTGCAAGTTAAAACTCTCTTATGCAAGGCGAAAACCGTTTATCAACAACACCCAGGAACGTCGCCGGCTTCGCTGGGCCTGAGCTCATCTAAGATGGACTGATACAAAGTGGAAAAGTGTTCTGTGGTCTGACGAGTCCACATTTCAAATTGTTTTTGGAAACTGTGGACGTCGTGTCCTCCGGACCAAAGAGGAAAAGAACCATCCGGATTGTTATAGGCGCAAAGTTGAAAAGCCAGCATCTGTGATGGTATGGGGGTGTATTAGTGCCCAAGCCATGGGTAACTTACACATCTGTGAAGGCGCCATTAATGCTGAAAGGTACATACAGGTTTTGGAGCAACATATGTTGCCATCCAAGCAACGTTACCATGGACGCCCCTGCTTATTTCAGCAAGACAATGCCAAGCCACGTGTTACATCAACAAGGCTTCATAGTAAAATAATGCGGGTACTAGACTGGCCTGCCTGTAGTCCAGACCTGTCTCCCATTGAAAATGTGTGGCGCATTATGAAGCCTAAAATACCACAACGGAGACCCCCGGACTGTTGGACAACTTAAGCTGTACATCAAGCAAGAATAGGAAAGAATTCCACCTGAGAAGCTTAAAAAATGTGTCTCCTCAGTTCCCAAACGTTTACTGAGTATTGTTAAAAGGAAAGGCCATGTAACACAGTGGTGAACATGCCCTTTCCCAACTACTTTGGCACGTGTTGCAGCCATGAAATTCTAAGTTAATTATTATTAAAAAAAAAAAAAAAGTTTATGAGTTTGAACATCAAATATCTTGTCTTTGTAGTGCATTCAATTGAATATGGGTTGAAAAGGATTTGCAAATCATGGTATTCCGTTTATATTTACATCTAACACAATTTCCCAACTCATATGGAAACGGGGTTTGTACTTGTTCATTTACTTTTAATATCTGCTTACTTTCTCTTTTTAACATGTTCTATCTACACTTCTGTTAAAATGTAATAATAATTTATTCTTCTGTTGTTTGGATACTTTACATTAGCACGGTGGCACATGGGTTAGTGCATGTGCCTCACAATACGAAGGTCCTGAGTAGTCCTGGGGTCAATCCCGGGCTCGGGATCTTTCTGTGTGGAGTTTGCATGTCCTCCTCGTGACTGTGTGGGTTCCCTCCGGGTACTCCGGCTTCCTCCCACCGCCTGGGGATAGGTTGATTGGCAACACTAAAATTGGCCCTAGTGTGTGAATGTGAGTGTGAATGTTGTCTGTTGTCTATTTAAATACTTTTTTTGAAAATGTATTTATCAAATTCTGTCCGATTTGGCCCTTCACAAATAACAACATACATGCTCCTATCTGATATATTATATATTATTATTTAAATTGTATTTTCTCTTTATCTCCTATGGTGCGCCTGACCCGTCTGGTGCTCTGCCGGTAAGTGGCAAATTATCTCTGCCTCACTTATTAAAAAAAATACATAATATGAATTATGATTTTATAGGTTGATTGGCAACACTAAATTGGCCCTAGTGTGTGAATGTGAGTTGGCCCTGCGATGAGGTGGCGACTTGTCCAGGGTGTACCCCGCCTTCCGTCCGATTGTAGCTGAGATAGGCTCCAGCGCCCCCCGCGACCCCCAAGGGAATAAGCGGTAGGAAATGGATGGATGGATGGATATATATATATATATATATATATATATATATATATATATATATATATATATATATATATATATATATATATATATATATATATATATATATATATATATATCTGTGTTGGCCCTGCCTTCCGCCTGAGTGCAGCTGAGATAGGCTCCAGCACCCCCCGCCACCCCGAAAGGGACAAATGGTTGAAAATGGATGGATGGATGTGTATCAAACTATCGAGTTTAGTTGTGTCCTATTGCTGTCTCGCTGTTGATTCTCTGCATGGAGTGAGAAGAAAAATGTAAAATGAGTGCTGCAGAGAGTGAAGAAATTGTGGATAAAACGAAAAGTCACCTCAACAGTATGGCTGTTTTTTGGAGTTTTTCAACCGTAGTCCTTCGCCGCGCTCATCTTTTCGTTTCAACCCTCTTCCTTTTGTACGGAAACAACAGGTAGAAACCAAAGTGCTATATAAATACATGTAAACATGTATACATAAAATTAATAACAAAATATAACAAATGTGCTACTCTAGGTTAATAATTTGGTCCAATAATATTTTAACAATAATTACTGCGCCACATAAAATAATTTTCATAATAACAGACCAAATTAAATGTTACACAGCTGAAACTTCCTGCAAAAAAAATTTCTTCACAGGTTTCTCTATGTTTACATTTTCACACTTTGCACTATTTTGTTACACTTAAGCATTTCTTACACATTTCTTATTTTTGCACTTTTATTTAAAGAGGTTACTGGTAAGTGTTAATTGTCATTTTAGAATTGTGTTGACATTGATTGTTTTCCATGCTTGTGTTGGCATTTCCTTTCCTTTTTGCCTGGATAGCTGAGGGGATTATACTCAGAGAATTGTTACATTTAAAATAACAAGGTTAACATTTGATATATTTTTCTCCTGGTGTATATTTTTCATAGTTAAAAAAAAAAATCAATAATTATCGATAATGACCAATATACATTTTTTAAATATCGTGATACATTTTATAGCCATATCGCCCAGCTTTAAAATATAGTTTGTTAGAAGTGGCTTGGCACTGTGGCTAGACGACAGGTTGGTTGCAGCTTGCTCTCAAATTTGAGCCGGTGTTCTGGCAAGATATTGATTGATTGATTGAAACTTTTATTAGTAGATTGCACAGTACAGTACATATTCCGTACAATTGACCACTAAATGGTAACACCCGAATAAGTTTTTCAACTTCTTTAAGTCGGGGTCCACTTAAATCGATTCATGGTACAGATGTATACTATCATCATAATACAGTCATCACACAAGATAATCATCAGTGTATATACATTTAATTATTTACATTATTTACAATCCGGGGTGTGGGATGTGGAGGGGGTTTAGGTTTGGTTGATATCAGCACTTCAGTCACCAACAATTGCATCATCAGAGAAATGGACATTGAAACAGTGTAGATCTGACTTGGTAGGATATGTACAGCAAGTAGTGGACATAGAGAGAGAGATCAGAAAGCATAAGAACAAATATCTACATTTGATTATTTACAATCCGGGGAGGTGGGATGTGGTGGGGGGAGGGTGTTAGTTTAGGGTTGAAGTTGACTGGAGGTGTTCTTTTAGTGCGGTTTTGAAGGAGGATAGAGATGCCCTTTCTTTTACACCTGTTGGGAGTGCATTCCATATTGATGTGGCATAGAAGGAGAATGAGTTAAGACCTTTGTTAGATCGGAATCTGGGTTTAACGTGGTTAGTGGAGCTCCCCCTGGTGTTGTGGTTATGGCGGTCATTTACGTTATGGAAGTAGTTTGACATGTACTTCGGTATCGGGGAGGTGTAGCGGATTTTATAGACTAGGCTCAGTGCAAGTTGTTTTACTCTGTCCTCCACCCTGAGCCAGCCCACTTTGGAGAAGTGGGTAGGAGTGAGGTGTGATCTGGGGTGGAGGTCTAGAAGTAATCTGACTAGCTTGTTCTGGATGTTTGGAGTCTAGATTTGAGGGTTTTGGAGGTGCATGTGTAATCGAAAAAGGGTTTAATGAGAGTTCCCGCTAGAATCTTCATGGTGCTTTTGTTGACCAGAGAGGAGATTCTGTAGAGAAATCTCGTTCGTTGGTTGACCTTTTTGATTACCTTGGTTCTACATGCACCTTCCTGGATGCATGTGTGTAACAGGGAATATGGAAATGTCATTGTGTCTCCCTGAGCGTGCATTACTTTTGAAGGAATCTTTCATTTAAATCAGTTAAAAAGGCAAATATCGGCCCTTGATCCGATCCCATGATCTCTACCTAATGTTAACGTATTGTAAGTATCTTACAAAGAGGAATGTGTGCCAAGCACTTGGGACATTTTGAAGAATTATGTCCGGACTGGACACTGGCTGAGAGTTGGTGGGCGGCCGAGGGTAAAGTCGGCTTTCTTGGTTGCTTTGTTGGGTCTGCTCCTTTCTCTGGCCATGCTCCCCCCACCCAGCAGACAATGGCGTGGAACACTGCAGAGGCCCCCTATATGTTTTTTTGTTTTTTTGTTGTTGTTTTACGTTTGTGGCTGTGTAGAAGTGGCTGGTTGCATCCGCTCTGCTCTTTTAATGTCTTCAATGTCCTTTGTGTTTTTTGATGTTTCCCTCTTACAGACATGTTTATGTGTGCTATGGCTATGAGTTTTTTTTCCCTTTGACCCAGGCTTAGACTGAATTTTTTTTCCTCACCCCCCCTCCCAGCGTTTACCTGTTTCTCACCTTTGTTGTAAGGGACACTGGAAGTTGTCAGACCCGTCAGCGATCCTGTTCTGTCTCCCTGTAATGTTTGTCTGCTCCTGAATGGGATTGTGTTGAAAATCTTAATTTCCCCTCGGGGATTATTAAAGTATTTCTGATTCTTGATTCTGTTGTCATAAATTGACCATTCTCTCGCTATGGATTAACATTAAAGTTCTTTTATAGTGGTATTTTGGAAGTTCTGATTGACGTCATGTTCCATCAGCCCCTAGTTTGCCTTTCTAAAAGCCTGGAGAAAAACTTTTAATTTCACTGAGAAATTATTATATTCGACCGCCTGATTGTAGCTGAGATAGACTCCAGCGCCCCCCGCGACCCCGAAGGGAATAAGCGGTAGAAAATGGATGGATGGATGGATTTCATAAGACTAATGAATAGTTTTGTTTGTGTGATTCATAACATTGCCTTTGGTGGTGAAAGGAGAAATTTAAAAAAAGCTAATCAGATAGTACATTTTTTGTTGTGTAGCCTGTCAAAGTCATTGGCGCTCCACCAGTTTTTTGTCATGGAAAAACACTGCTTGAAATATTTTTCTTCCAATGCATTATTATGTTAACATTGTGTATCTGTATGGATTAAATATTTTATATCACAGACTTAACCAAGTTTATTTCAACATCACCTTATGTTCTGCCAGCCTTAGTTTTAGCACATGTCACATTCTTCTTGAGCCAATGAACCACTTTAATATTTGTTGTCTTCTTACTAATTAGAAATGGGCAGTTTTAGCCAGAGGCCACGAACAAATTAGTTGTGTTGTTGTGTCGTTTCAAGGAAGGTTTCCAGATATTTCAAAAACAAAAACAGAGGCAGCTCTATTCTTACAAACTGATTGGTTCAGCCGCTGTCACAATGAACCCCACCTGGCGGCTCACCCGGAACAACCCCCAAAGGGTGTGTCCGAAGTAAGCATGTAGCTTTAATCAATTCTACACAAAATACACAGCGACGGTGACTCTGAACTTGTCAACTACCATTCTAAATCCCGTAGAACATTTCAAATTCATATTCCCAGAAATGTTCCGATTATCCAGCGGCTCTTACGGCACTGTCCGTCTGTTTATACAATAGAGACAACTCCCGGGTGTTTGGCATTCAGGGAGTGCATACTGGCGTCACGCTGAGGTTGCTCTTTCGTTGTGAACTTTGTAACCTTTTAAAGTTTGAAGTGCACGTCTTGCTTGGTCATTCTGTTGATTGGGTGCTCATTGTAAAATTTCGGACTGTCCGGCATGCCTTTACAGATCACATTGTTGATGTTCATTTTGCACTGTGGCACTCAATTGTGCCAAATGAGGTCATTTCTAAGTATTTGTATCA
This sequence comes from Entelurus aequoreus, assembly GCF_033978785.1. Taxonomy (NCBI): domain Eukaryota; kingdom Metazoa; phylum Chordata; class Actinopteri; order Syngnathiformes; family Syngnathidae; genus Entelurus; species Entelurus aequoreus. Next base: position 56,310,739 of record NC_084743.1, on the reverse strand, counting down.
CTGGGTGACTATAGCTAAGCATCCAACACACAGAGAAGGAGGAGACTAGGAGGCATGTTAACCGCTAAAATAGCTTGAATGTGAAGTGGTGAAACAACAAAATATATAAGTGCTTTGTGCACTTCAAAGGAAGTCTTACTGAAACTGCGTCACAGCAGAGAGTAACCAGCTAAGAAAAGGAAATAAGCAAGTACCGTATTTTCCGGACCGTAAGGCGGACTGTCGATGAATGGTCTATTTTTGATATTTTTTCATATATAAGACGCACCGGATTAAAGGGCGCATTGAAGGAGTCATATTATTATTTATTTAAAACACTTCCTTATGGTCTACATAACATGTAATGGTGGTTCTTTGGTCAAAATGTTGCATAGATTATGTTATACAGATCACCTTCAAGCCGCTTTCTGACAGTTGCGTCCGGATGCGCCGTTTTGTGGGCGGTCTTATTTACGTGGCTCACCTTCGGCAGCGTCTTCTCCCCGTCATCTTTGTTGTAGCGGTGTAGCGTCTGTTCGACCGTAACTCTCTAATAACTATCGTTCCTTGGGTGAATAATGTAAAAAACTACACCGGTATGTTTTAGCGCTTTCATGGCGAGTGTACTGACAGATATAAGTAAGAACTAGGGATGTCCGATAATATCGGCCGATAAATGCTTCAAAATGTAATATCGGAAATTATCGGTATCGATTTTAAAAAAGTAAAATGTATGACTTTTAAAACGCCGCTGTACGGAGTGGTACACGGACGTAGGGAGAAGTACAGAGCTCCAATAAACCTTAAAGGCACTGCCTTTGCGTGCCGGCCCAATTACATAATATCTACAGTTTTTCACACACACAAGTGAATGCAAACCATACTTGGTCAACAGCCATACAGGTCACACTGAGGGTGCCCGTATAAACAACTTTAACACTGTTACAAATATGCGCCACACTGTGAACCCACACCAAACAAGAATGACAAACACATTTCGGGAGAACATCCGCACCTTAACACAACATAAACACAACAGAACAAATACCCAGAACCCCTTGCAGCACTAACTCTTCCGGGACGCTACAATATACACCCCCGCTACCCCCCTACCAAAACTCCCACCTCAACCTCCTCATGCTCTCTCAGGGAGAGCATGTCCCAAATTCCAAGCTGCTGTTTTGAGGCATGTTAAAAAAAATAATGCACTTTATGATTTCAATAATAAATATGGCAGTGCCATGTTGGCATTTTTTTCCATAACTTGAGTTGATTTATTTTGGAAAACCTTGTTACATTGTTTAATGCATCCAGCGGGGCATCACAACAAAATTAGGCATAATAATGTGTTAATTCTATGACTGTATAAATCAGTATCGGTTAATATCGGAATCGGTAATTAAGAGTTGGACAATATCGGAATATCGGATATCGGCAAAAAAGCCTAGTAAGAACTTTACATTACTTTATATTAGAAATGGCAACAGTGGAGGATGGATGTCCCATAACAAAAAGATAGAGAAAAAGAAGAAGCTTATCTACTACGGCGTCGACGAGGACGCACACAATTTTTCAGGACTTATGCAGATCCTGACTCCTTTAATGCGCCTTATAATCCGGTGCGCCTAATATATGAAAAAAGATCAATAATAAACCATTAATCGGCAGTGTGCCTTATAATCCGGTGCGCTCTATGGTCCGGAAAATACGATATATATATATATATATATATATATATATATATATATATATATATATATATATATATATATATATATATATATATATATATATCGATATATGGCCTAAAATCTATATCGCAATTCCCAAGATGCACACACATTCCGATATCCTCCCACGTTCCGCGGCTGCAGGTGAGTATGGTTGGCACGTTTTTTCCAACCCCTCCAACTTAGAAGGTGGCTCTCCCTCCATAAATCCTGCTTAAGCAGAATACATGCGTTAAATAAATCCTCTCAGTGTCCGTTTTATCTGATAAGCAGCATTTTATTTTCACTGCTCTTTCTGCCGGCTGCTAAAAAGGAGCAGCTGGAACACGAGTGTCGGACAGATGGAACTTTCCACCTCGATTATTTTTCCCCCCCTAAAAATAGTCTCTCAAAAAATTAAAAGACCGCCGGGACCGTTCGCAAAGTGCATGTTCGTGTGTGTGCACGCGTGTGTTTTGAGCGACAGAGGCGTGGAGAACTTCAGACGACGCGGTCCTCAGATGACGGCGGCAGCCGCCATCCTGGGAGTGTGGATGAATAAATGATAGCAGATATTTGGAGGAGAGAGAACGCCACAGCCGCCCAGTCCCACGGCCTCTTAAGCACACATGAAACCAGGCCCCAAAGGCTGCTCGGCAGTTGGCCAAGCATCTGGGGCAAACATCTGACGTGGTCAGCGAGGTTTGGGCATTTGAGGTTTTCAGACTGTTGGACCTCTTGTTCAAAGTTTCGTTGTGAGCATTCAGCACTTTTTAAATGATTTCCTTAGGGGGGGCGATACATTTATATGTATATATATATATATATATATATATATATATATATATATATATATATATATATATATATATATATATATATACACTACAGTTCAAAAGTTTGGGGTCACATTGAAATGTCCTTATTTTTGAAGGAAAAGCACCGTACTTTTCAATGAAGATAACTTTAAACTAGTCTTAACTTTAAAGAAATACACTCTATACATTGCTAATGTGGTAAATGACTATTCTAGCTGCAAATGTCTGGTTTTTGGTGCAATATCTACATAGGTGTATAGAGGCCCATTTCCAGAAACTATCACTCCAGTGTTCTAATGGTACAATGTGTTTGCTCTCTGGCTCAGAAGGCTAATTGATGATTAGAAAACCCGTGTGCAATCATGTTCACACATCTGAAAACAGTTTAGCTCGTTACAGAAGCTACAAAACTGACCTTCCTTTGAGCAGATTGAGTTTCTGAAGCATCACATTTGTGGGGTCAATTAAATGCTCAAAATGGCCAGAAAAAGAGAACTTTCATCTGAAACTCGACAGTCTATTCTTGTTCTTAGAAATTAAGGCTATTCCACAAAATTGTTTGGGTGACCCCAAACTTTTGAACGGTAGTGTATATATATGAATATATATGAATCATATTCGGTACTATACTACCTCCAAAATGTACCGGTCCCCCACGGCCATACTTGCCAACCCTCTTGATTTTCCCGGGAGACTCCCGAATTTCAGTGCCCCTCCCGAAAATCTCCCGGGGCAACCATTCTCCCGAATTTCTCCCGATTCGCCACCCGGACAAATTGGGGGCGTGCCTTAAAGGCACTGCCTTTAGCGTCCTCTCTCACCTGAAAAGGAGACTATTATATATGTCTCCGTTATCCATAGGTTTATCTATAACCCATAAAGTAGGCAGGCACGGAGCTATTTCTCAGCGTGTGTTTATTCCAGCCGGCACGTTAATACACTGACACACAACATCCGGATTCCCATCATGCATTGCTTCAAAACTACGGCCAGTAGTAATGTCCAAAAACATAACAGAGACGAAGCAGAAGAACGAAGAAGAGACATGGCGACGACGAGTAAGAAGAAGAAGTACGCTTGCAAGTTCCAAAATGATTGGAAAAAATAATTTCAGTTCATCCAGGACAGCTCGAAGGGGAAGGGGTATGCTGCCTGCACATTTTGTAGATCAGACTTCTCCATTGAACACGGTGGCCGAACAGATATACTCATTCATGAACGGATTATGTATATATATATATATATATATATATATATATATATATATATATATATATATATATATATATATATATATATATATATATATATATATCAGTGACGTGCGGTAAGGTTCATGGTTGGTGAGGCACTGACTTCTTCACAGTCAGATTTACAAACATATGAACCCTAAAGAGTATCTTATTCACCATTTGATTGGCAGCAGTTAACGGGTTATGTTTAAAAGCTCATACCAGCATTCTTCCCTGCTTGGCACTCAGCATCAAGGGTTCGAATTGGGGGTTAGATCACCAAAAAATATTCCTGGGCGCGGCACCGCTGCTGCCCACTGCTCCCCTTACCTCCCAGGGGGTGATCAAGGGGATGGGTCAAATGCAGAGGACACATTTCATTACACCTAGTGTGTGTGTGACAATCATTGGTACTTTAACTTAACTTTAACTTTACACATACAAACTGTAGCACACAAAAAAGCACATTTAATTAAAAAAACGTTATTATGGTCTTACCTTTACTTATAAATGAAGTCCATGCGCCGCTGTTGTGCTGGATTAATGCACCCCCGCCGTAGAATGCACCCCATGACGGGAGTGTTATATCAACTAAAGCCCACACTTAAACTTTTCACGTGCAAGATTGAATCTATTTAAAAACCTTATTTAATAAGAAGCCAAAAAGTGCAAAAACAATAATGTTCATGTTGGAGGAGTTGTGAATGAATAAAATATGAAATCCGTGCTGCAGTCTGCAGGTGTACCTAATGTTGTGGCCCAGCAGTCATTCACAACTCCTCCAACACGAACATTATTGTTTTTGCACTTTTTGGCTTCTTATTAAATAACTTTTTTAAATAGATTAAAGGCCTACTGAAACCCACTACTACCAACCACGCAGTCTGATAGTTTATATATCAATGATGAAATCTTAACATTGCAACACATGCCAATACGGCCGGGTTAACTTATAAAGTGCAATTTTAAAATTCCCGCCACACTTCCGGTTGAAAAACTCCTTTGGATATGATTTATGCGCGTGACGTCACAAAAGCAACGGAAGTGGTTGGACCCCATCGGACCCGATAGAAAAGCCTCTTGTTTTCTTCGACAAAATTCCACAGTATTCTGGACATCTGTGTTGGTGAATCTTTTGCAATTTGTTTAATGAACAATGGAGACTGCAAAGAAGAACGTTGTAGGTGGGATCGATCGGTGTCTTAGCAGCTAAGTACAATACTGTAATATCTGTGATATTTGCATTAGTGTACTGTGTCTTTAAGGGTTTGGGGAACGCGCATGCGCGAGTGAGTTGGCGGAGAACTTGTGTGTGTGTGAGCGTGAGTTTTGGCTAACAGCAGCTCGTGTATGTGTGTGCGTTACTTTTTCAACTACAACCAGTTACCGCTTGTTAATAAAGCGATTGAGCAGCACATCCTCGTCTGTGTGACTCCTTCTCCACTGCGGGGCATTACAATACTTACAGCAACACAACAAGGACTACTTACCCTGAAAGCAGAGCCTAGCCGATGCTTGCCGCCAAACCCACGGATGAAGTCCTTCGTCGCGCCGTTGATCGCTGGAATGCAGGTGAGCACGGCTGTTGATGGGAAGATGAGGGCTGGCTGGCGTAGGTGGAGTGCTAATGTTTTATCATAGTTCTGTGAGGTCCGGTTGCTAAGTTGCTAAATTAGCCTTAGCGTCGTTAGCAACAGCATTTTTAAGCCTTACCAGGCTGAGAATTTTTAACCGTGTAGTTACATGTACATGGTTTAATAGTATTTTTGGTCTTCTGTCTATCCTTCCAGTCAGGGGTTTATTTATTTTGTTTCTATCTTCATTTGAGAACTTAGCTCAGTAGCTAAGTGTGTCACCGATGTATTGTCTTGGAGATAAAAGTCACTTTAAATGTCCATTTCGCGTGCTCGACTCTCATTTTCAAGAGTATATAGTATCCGAGGTGGTTTAAAATACAAATCCGTGATCCACAATAGAAAAAGGAGAGAGTACATAGTTCTGTGAGGTCCGGTTGCTAAGTTGCTAAATTAGCCTTAGCGTCGTTAGCAACAGCATAGTTAAGCCTTACCAGGCTGAGAATTTTTAACCGTGTAGTTACATGTACATGGTTTAATAGTATTGTTGGTCTTCTGTCTATCCTTCCAGTCAGGGGTTTATTTATTTTGTTTCTATCTTTATTTGAGAACGATGCTATCACGTTAGCTCAGTAGCTAAGTGTGTCACCGATGTATTGTCTTGGAGATAAAAGTCACTTTAAATGTCCATTTCGCGTGCTCGACTCTCATTTTTAAGAGGATATAGTATCCGAGGTGGTTTAAAATACAAATCCGTGATCCACAATAGAAAAAGGAGAGTGTGGAATCCAATGAGCCAGCTTGTATCTAAGTTACGGTCAGAGCGAAAAAAGATACGTCCATCACTGCCTCTCAAGTCCTTCACTGTAACGTTCCTCATCTACGAATCTTTCATCCTCGCTCAAATGAATGGGGTAATCGTCACTTTCTCGGTCCGAATCTCTCTCGCTCCATTGTAAACAATGGGGAATTATGAGGAATACTAGCTCCTGTGACGTCACGCTACTTCCGGTACAGGCAAGGCTTTTTTTTTTATCAGCGAGCAAAAGTTGCGAACTTTATCGTCGATTTTCTCTACTAAATCCTTTCAGCAAAAATATGGCAATATCGCGAAATGATCAAGTATGACACATAGAATGGATCTGCTATTCCCGTTTAAATAAAAAAAAATCATTTCAGTAGGCCTTTAAATCTTGCACGTGGAAAGTTTAAGTGTGGGCTTTAGTTGATACAACACTCACGTCAGGGGGTGCATTCTACGGCGGGGGTGCATTCTCTACCACCAGGAGGCGGGATTACTGCGAGCCTCAGCCAGTGCGTCTTCGCAGCAGTTTTATGATTGCTCAGCACAAGAAATACTTTACACACATACAGTTGTTGACAAAATACACTGTACATTATATACCTCAGCTAACTAAACTATGGAAATGTATAATATAGTTCATATAGCAATACGGTCTCACTGCACAGCAGGCCAGCAGTTAGCCGAGTCATTGTGTACAATCCATGTTGAGGCACAACGCAGTGACGTGCCTCAACTGGCTGCTGATCACCGCACCGTCTCTTCTCAGTATTTGAACGGCAAATGTGAAAATTCAGCGATTTTGAATAAAAATAATCTAAAACTGGTGAAGTTAAATGGAAAATAACTTTATAGTATAATCACTGGATACATATAACAATTTAATTAATTTTTTTTCTTTTTAAATTTTTTTTCTTTCCATGATGGCACACGAGGCCCCCCCTCACCTGCCTCCCCTGACTGCACGTCACTGATTTTATATATATATATATATATATAAGAAATACTTTAAAATATATACACCCCCCGCTACCCCGCCATCCCCCTCAAAATCAAATTACAGTATATTATTTATGTAGTTTGATCATTTTCCTCGACTGATGTACTAACATCATGTGGTTTATTTTGTACATATGTGGCATCATCTGCAAATATACAAAGAATTGCTATTGCGACATCCATATATGACATATAGAACAGCTTTTTCTTTCATTCAAAAATTTCAGGTACATTTTTATACTTAGCAAAATAAAATCCAGGCCGTACGTTTGACACCTCTGTATTTTTGCAATCTGTAATTACCAAAAATCTGTGAAAGCAATTTAAGCAGCAGCTTGTTTATCTTTTTCTGGACTACAAACACGTGGTAAGAACCCCAGAACCTGCGACATCATCCCTTTTAAGATCAAACTTGAAAACGATTAATTCAGAAAAAACATTTTGCATTGGGATGAGATCATATCTTAGATTAATGTTACTTTTCGGTTCAGTGTGTGTGTGTGTGTGTGTGTGTGTGTGCGTTTGCGTGCATGCGTGAACGCTCCGGTCTCATAAATATTTAGAGCCATCTCCCGTATGTCGTTCACACCTTGCTGGTTCTGAAGGTTTGACAGGATCTTTGCAGATGGGACCTCGACATTACATCACTAACTCGGGGGACATTTTGGCACGGACAATGTTAGTTGAAAATAAGTTTTTGTACAAGTCTCTTTTTTTTTCGTTTTACGCTTTCCTGTTGGGGATTTCCCAATGGTACTCTGATGCTCTCGCTCTAAATCAGGATTATTTAACTAAATTGTTTTCCAAAACGCTAACGGAGCGGACTTCTCTCTTCACATCCCGCTTAAAATTTTTTTGTTTCACCACATAATGTCATGATTTTTACTACGGCATATGCCATACTTGCCAACCTTGAGACCTCCAATATCGGGAGGTGGGGGGTAGGGGGTGGTTGGGGGCGGGGGCGTGGTTATTTACAGCTAGAATTCACCAACTCGAGTATTTCATATATATTTCATATATATATATATATATATATATATATATATATATATATATATATATATATATATATATATATATATATATATATGTTAATATATATAAGTATATATGTAAAAGAAATACTTGAATTTCAGTGGCCTGTTTAACTTCTCCGTTCATGATGAGTATATCATTTCGGCCACCGTGTTCAATGGAGAAGTCTGTTCTACATATTTACAGGCAACATACACCTTCCCCTTCGAACTGTCCTGGTGGAACTGAAATTCTTGTTTCCATTCGTTTTGGAACTTGCGAGCATATTTCTTCATCTTGCTCGTCGACGGCGTCGCCATGTCTGTAATTTCCTCGTTCTTCTGCTTCGTCTCCTTGTTGTGTGCGCAGTTGTGCACTCTACTCTCTAAAAGCCCTAGATGTTATGACGTCATTGGGCAGGCAAGCTGTTTATATTGTGGGAAAGCGGACGTGAGAACAGGCTGTCCCCACTCAGGTCCGCATTGAGCTGGAGGGGGCGTGGCCTCCAGCTCCGGCTGAATACCGGGAGTTTGTCGGGAGAGGCGCTGAATACCGGGATTCTCCCGCTAAAAACGGGAGGGTTGGCAAGTATGCCATATGCATATTAAAGATCATTTTGGGCCACAATTGGCCTAAAATCAAATGAATAAATCTAAAATACTGTACTGTACTGTACTGCACAGGAGATCATCATTATGGTCAAACAAGTTGCAGAATTTTCACAGGTTAGTGGTTATGTTTAAGAATTATGTGTGTGTATGTGATTATTGTATTAATGTACGTGATCAATTCCCCCCAAAAACGGATTAATTGGCTGGAATATAAAGACAATATAACATACATCCGTAAATGTGGATACATATGCAAAAGTGCAATATATTTATCTGTACAGTAAATCTATTTATATCTGCACCTTATTGCTCTTTTATCCTGTTCTACAATGAGCAAATGCAACAACATTTCGTTCTTATCTGTACTGTAAAGTTCAAATTTGAATGACAATGAAGGAAGTCTAAGCCTAAAATTATACTGCTGCACTGCAATAACAGCATACATTTTCTTTGAATGAGACTAATTTTCCTATTTCAAGTAAAACATCTGTCAATGGGGTAAGCACAATTTGCTTGGCAATCATTTTTAACTCTATAATATTTTTTAGGTTTAGGTTTAAGCAACTTGTTCTTATTCCATAGGTAGATTTAAGTAAACTGTCTTTATTACAAGGCATATTAAAGCCAAATGTTTTTATGTGAGTCATAAATTCAGATTTAAGCGAAATTCCATTACATATTCTAGATTTAGGATTATTCTTATTTATTTATAAAAATTGCAGCCTTCATTATTCATGCATATATTTTTCCTTAATAAATGTTGTACCGTATTTTCCGGACCATAGGGTGCCCCGGATTTTAAGGCGCACTGCCGATGAATGGTCTATTTTCGATCTTTTTTCATATAAAAGGCGCACCGAATTATAGGGCGCATTAAGGGAGATATATTATTTATTTATTTTTTCTAAATGTAAAACACTTCCTTGTGGTCTACATAACATGCAATGGTGGTTCTTTGGTCAAAATGTTGCATAGATTATGTTTTACAGACCATCTTCAAGTCGCTTTCTGACAGTCGCTTACGGATGCGGCGTTTTGTGGGCGGTCTTATTTACATGGCTCACCTTCGGCAGCGTCTTCTCCCCGTCATCTTTGTTGTAGCGGTGTAGCGTGCAAGGACGGGAGTGGAAGAAGTGTCAAAAGATGGAGCTAACAGTTTTAATCACATTCAGACTTTACTTCAATCAATAACGGAGCAGCATCTTCTCATCCGTGGCTCACTAGTGCAACAACAAGGCCAGAAATGTGTCCTGTGAAAAACCGTCCGACCGGAACTCTAATAACTAAAGTTCCTTGGGTAAATAATGTAAACTCACGACACCGGTATGTTTTAGCGCTTTCATAGCGAGTTTACTGACAGATATAAGTAAAAACTTTACACTACTTTATATTACAAATGGCAACAGCGGAGGATGAATGTCCCATAACAAGAAGATAGAGAAAAAGAAGAAGCTTATCGATTACGTCGTCGGTAGGACTACAAAGGCGGACGCGCGCAATTTTTCAGGATTTATGCAGATCCCAAATACATTTCAGCAGGTACCAGAAGGTAAGAAAAGTTGCTTTTGCATGATATTGCGAAACAAAACGCCAGATAATATGTCTTACCTTATACACTGAGAACCACCTGGCACTTAGAATGGAATTTCATATCCTTCATATTCACAGTGGTCCGAAATCCCTGTAGCACCATGTACTGTACAATTTATATGTGCAGGCTGTTGTGTAGCTCTCAATCTGCTAGACAGTTGATCTCCGGTATTACCAAGTACAGTCGCAGTGTTTATCATTGTAAGCTCTGAGCTCAGATCAATGGTGAAGGAAATGCTTCTGTGCACACATTAATCCCACGAGTGTGTGCTAACCCATAGATTGTTGTCCCTGGGTTCACATAGTCCTCAGGAAAGTAAATTACAGTGGACCCCGAAGGATCAAGGGTCCACTGGATTGTATCGACTTGGTCCAGATAGATCCACCAATCCCAGTTTCCAATTCTAACCATATGTTCTGGGTTTGCCGGACATTGTGACACTCTTCAACTGAACTATTGTTTATTCAACAGTTTTTTATTCTGTCAAAGGCAGCGCGGGGGCAAAATCCGGCACAAGAATGACACAATGCTGGCCCTCGAGTTTAGTTAGAACTTTGGTTCTCCTGTTTTAAAGAGGAAACCGATTGGTAGACCCTTACATTTACATTTGAACTTTGCTAGCAAACAGTACACTGGAGTACAAGCCTGTGATTTACATAACTGAGGCGTTCCTCAAGGCACCGCTTTAAGTCCTCTCCCTTTTGGCAGTTACACATTTTTTTCATGATATGATTTATGTAACTAAGGTGTGACTGTGGCTTGTTTACTTCAAATGCAGTCAGTATTCGCGTGTTAAGCTCATTTAGTTTTACTCGTGGTGTTCCTCAGGGTTCCATTTTAGGTCCTCTCTTTTTCATAACTTGGCCTATTCAACTGGTGGCCCACGAGTTCGGTTCAAAAAACTTGCGAGAGTCTCACATCTTTGCAACAGAGTTCTTAAAAACACTAGAGTGCTGTCGTATAGATGATCTTTGGCTAGTTTTTTTTTTTGGAAAAGCTCCTTAAAAACGGCACCGCGCTTTTGTATTCTGACTAAATAAACAGACCAAAATCAAATATCTACAATAGAGGACCCTGGTTATACAAACCCCAAAACCAGTGAAGTTGGCACGTTGTGTAAATCGTAAATAAAAACAGAATACAATGATTTGCAAATCCTTATCAACCTATATTCAATTGAATAGACTGCAAAGACAAGATACTTAACGTTCGAACTGGAAAACGTTGTTATTTGTTGCAAATATTAGCTAATTTGGAATTTGATGCCTGCAACATGTTTCACAAAAGTTGGCACAAGTGGCAAAAAAGACTGATAAAGTTGAGGAATGCTCATCAATCACTTATGTGGAACACCCCACAGGTGAACAGGCTAATTGGGAACAGGTGGGTGCCATGATTTGGAATAAAAGCAGCTTCCATGAAATGCTCAGTCATTCTCAAACAAGGACGGGGCGAGGGTCACCACTTTGTGAACAAATGTGTGAGAAAATTGTCCAACAGTTTAAGAACAACATTTCTCAACGAGCTATTGCAAGGAATTTAGGGATTTCACCATCTACGGTCCGTAATATCATCAAAAGGTTCGGACAATCTGGAGAAATCACTGCACATAAGCAATGATATTACGGACCTTTGATCTCTCAGGCAGTACTGCATCAAAAAGCGACATCAGTGTGTAAAGGATATCACCACATAGGCTCAGGAACACTTCAGAAAACTACTGTCAGTAACTACAGTTTGTCGCTACATCTATAAGTGCAAGTTAAAACTCTACTATGCAAAGCGAAAGCCATTTATCAACAACACCCAGAAACGTCGCCGGCTTCGCTGGGCCGGAGCTCATCTTAGATGGACTGATGCAAAGTGGAAAAGTGTTCTGTGGTCTGACGAGTCCACATATTAAATTGTTTTTGGAAACTGTGGATGTCGTGTACTTTCGGAACAAAGAGGAAAAGAACCATCCGGACTGTTCTAGGCGCAAAGTTAAAAAGCCAGCATCTGTGATGGTATGGGGGTGTATTAGTGCCCCAAGGCATGGGTAACTTACACATCTCTGAAGGCACCATTAATGCTGAAAGGTACATACAGGTTTTGGAGCAACATATGTTGCCATCCAAGCAACGTTATCGTGGACGCCCCTGCTTATTTCAGCAAGACAAAGCCAAGCCACGTGTTACAACAGCGTGGCTTCATAGTAAAATAATACGGGTACTAGACTGGCCTGCCTGTAGTCCAGTCCTGTCTCCCATTGAAAATGTGTGGCGCATTATGAAGCCTATACGAAGACTGTTGAACAACTTAAGTTGTACATCAAGCAAGAATGGGAAATAATTCCACCTGAAAAGCTTCAAAAATGTGTCTCCTCTGTTCCCAAACGTTTACTGAGTGTTGTTAAAAGGAAAGGCCATGTAACACAGTGGTAAAAATACCCCTGTTCCAACGTGTTGCTGCCATTAAATTCCAAATGAATGATTATTTGCAAAAAAAAAAAATTATGTTTCTCAGTTCGAACATTAAATATCTTGTCTTTGCAGTCTACTCAATTGAATATAAGTTGAAAAGAATTTGCAAATCATTGTATTCTGTATTTATTTAGGATTTACACAACGTGCCAACTTCACTGGTTTTGGGTTTTGTACAAAATATGACTACAAGTGAAGGGAGATTTTCTGCCTGCCCGGTCCTTAGCTTTCTGGAAGTGTGGCCCCCCAAAATGTTGTTGAATATCCCTGCTCTAAGGGCTATGTAAAGTACTCAGCTATGCAAAAGTAGTTTCCTTATTACGTTAGCACCTGGGGTGTCAGCATGGTTTAAATCCACAACCTTTTAGTTTGATAGACAACCATTCCATCACCTTTTCCTGTGCCCACGGTACACTCATAATTGGGTACAACCAGGGACCACGTAAAGGGATTTTACACTCAATTCCCCGGATCACTGCAGTTCTGCATCACTAATTTAAAACGGATTGTTCATCGATCTCCACAATGACTAAATGACCTCACGGCTGAGCTCGCTGGTCCGTCACACAGGGTAATAACGTGACCTCCACTGCAGCAACGTGCCATGTGCAGTTTCTGGTCTAAGTGTCATGGTTCGCGGTAGCAGCGGCAGCCGAATTCTTGTTCTTTGTGAGAGCGACGACGGCTTTCTCATGCAAGCTGCAAAGCCGAATGTATCCGGACATAAGCTGCAAGAAGCCCCGATCATTCAAACTGGGCATTAGCGGGCATTAAACCTGTCATCTCCCTCGTACGACATCCGCATTAGTGCCAATTGATTCTATTTGTGAACTGAGCAGGTCATTGTCTGGAGAATTTACAGCCCAGCGAGTGGGAATCTTGATGACGTCTCTATTATTTGACTTGTGTGGAAGTGTTCAATATGCGCATGCAAGGGAGAGGAAAGATTCATTTATTGAAAAATTCACAGACCACCCACTTTTTTTTTTTTTGGCCCTTGAGGCAATATCAAATTAACATTAGAGCTGGCCCGCCGGTATTACACAGCGGCGGTACCGCATTCACCGCTAATACTCATACTTGCCAACCCTCCCGACTTTCCCGGGAGACTCCCGAATTTCAGTGCCCCTCCCGAAAATCTCCCGGGGCAACCATTTTCCCGAATTTCTCCCGATTTCCACATTATTGGGGTTAACTGGCTGTCCAGGTTTGCAGAAGTAAACGCGCTGCAGGTTTGCTTGTATTGGTGCCGATATGATCCAGTACTTGTACAAAGTACCGATTTGGCACCTTTATCGAATATTATGTAAACGCTTCCCAATAAAAATGGCTTTTTTGCCGATATCCGATATTCCGATATTGTCCAACTCTTAATTACAGATTCCGATATCAACCGATACCGATATATACAGTCGTGGAATGAACACATTATTATGCCTAATTTTGTTGTGATGCCCCGCTGGATGCATTAAACAATGTAACAAGGTTTTCCAAAATAAATCAACTCAAGTTATGGAAAAAAATGCCAACATGGCACTGCCATATTTATTATTGAAGTCACAAAGTGCATTATTTTTTTTAACATGCCTCAAAAGAGCAGCTTGGAATTTGGGACATGCTCTCCCTGAGAGAGCATGAGGAGGTTGGGGGGTGCGGGTTTTGGGTAGAGGGTACCGGGGGGTGTATATTGTAGCGTCCCGGAAGAGTTAGTGCTGCAAGGGGTTCTGGGTATTTGTTCTGTTGTGTTTATGTTGTGTTACGGTGCGGATGTTCTCCCGAAATGTGTTTGTCATTCTTGTTTGGTGTGGGTTCACAGTGTGGTGCATATTTGTAACAGTGTTAAAGTTGTTTATACGGGCGCCCTCAGTGTGACCTGTATGGCTGTTGACCAAGTATGCGTGGCATTCACTTGTGTGTGTGAAAAGCCGTAGATATTATGTGACTGGGCCGGCACGCAAAGGCAGTGCCTTTAAGGTTTATTGGCGCTCTGTACTTCTCCCTACGTCCGTGTACACAGCGGCGTTTTAAATTTTACTTTTTGAAACCGATACCGATAATTTTCGATATTACATTTTAAAGCATTTATCGGCCGATAATATCTTCGGTCCGATATTATCGAACATCTCTACTTCCCAACCCTATTGGCGGGTCCAGTTTGGCACGTACCTCGCCCAAAAGGCTCCAGCTCAGCTGTGACCCAGGACAGGCAATCAAAGAAATTATAAATGAGTGAATGAACTTCTAAAACAATAAAACATGTATTATTTAAGTATGAACACTTGCGTGCTGCACTTAAACGTTGGAATCCAGCGTGTTCGAGGGACGTCCGCCACTATCATGCTTTCGTGTCATCCCACTCAATGATAGTGGAGAATCATATAAAATAATGCAACCAACTTGTCATAAACAAAAACAATACTTCAAAATTAGCTGTTGCTGCAAGGATGAGGGGATGTGTATTATGGGTGTGGGCTTTTTGTCATACACTCTCCTTCAACTGTGCTACTTCAGGATTAGTCCCTGTTGGGAAGGTGGTGGCAGCTCGGCATACGACTTTCATTACAAGTTTCTTAATGGGCCGCGCGTTGTCTCCTCCAGCGCTGTTCTTTTAGCTCTTTTTTCTCTAGTGCCATTTGGTTTCCCCTGGTGTCTATATTCTAGTCTAACTTGTCTCTGTACTCCTTGTGCCCTCTTTCACTCTCAATTGATCTACATGACTTTCTCGGTGCACATTCCAAGTTACTGCCAAAACTCCACAAAAATGTTTTTGCTCCTGTGCAACAATTCGCAAATAAAACCCCCCCCAACAATTTTCTTCAATTTATACTCAAAACAAAGCTCATCCTGTAAGTTAACATGGACGTTTCCCTTCTCTTCTGTCTGTCATTTTGCTCCCCACCCTGCTTCTTCTTCTTTGTTATTTTAGGAAGAGGGCACCGTGCGCCTTAAATTGACCGTCTGTGTTTATTGAGTGCACATTTACAGGTGCTCTGTTTGTGTGAATGGCGAAAGTTGTAATTTGGAAAACATTTGTTTTTATACTTGCGAATAGTTTTTTTTACTTGCAAATGTATTTTTTTTTTTTACATGTGAATCGTTTTTTTAATTTAAGAACATCTATTTTTTTTTAACTTGCGAATCATTAGGCGAGAGTAACATAAATTCCGGACTATGAGACACTACTTTTCCTACGCTTTGAACCCTGCGGCTTATAAAACAGTGCAGCTAACTTATGGATTTTTCTTTTCAAATAGTTAAAAAAACCAAAACAAGCAAAGACACTGAAAATGTGTTGTCATTTGTGTTATGGCGCCCTCTTTTGGACGAGTTTGCTCACTGTTGCAAGTGCTGTTCCGTCGTCTAGCTGTCCATAGCGTTCTACTCGTATAGATTCTTCATTCATCACTCCAAACAACGTTTGTAAGTTTTACAATATAACTAAAACAATTCTTACTTAGTAAACCATCCCATGTGTGATGTCGGTGGGAGTGTTTTCAGGCATATTTGAACATGCTATCATATTGTAATAAAATTAATGTCGTTAGCGTTACCAAATTTGCTAACACGTTTACGAGAGTCTGTGTTCGTATTGTTACCTTAAATTGGCATTCTTTTTGTATTGTTTTAGTTTTTTAAATTCACCAAAACGTCACCGTGGACTTATTGAGTCTGTTTAGCTCAGGGGTCTGCAACCCGCGGCTCTGGAGCCTATCTCAGCTGCATTCGGGCGGAAGATTGTGTACACCCTGGACAAGTCGCCACCTCATCGCAGGGGTTGGCATGTTGTGTAAATGATAAATAAAAACAGAATACAATGATTTGCAAATCCTTTTCAACGTATATTTTATTCAATAGACTGCCAAGACAAGATATTAAAAGTTCGAACTGAGAAACTAAATAGTTTTTTTTCAAATAATCATTAACTTGAAATTAAATGGCAGCAACCAGTTTCTGGGTGTTGTTGATAAATGGAGTTTTAACAAACACTTAGAGATGTAGCAACGAACTGCAGTTACTGACAGTGGTTTTCCGAAGTGTTCCTTAGCCCATGTGGTGATATCCTTTACACACTGATGTCGGTTTTTGATGCAGTACCGCCCGAGGGATCGAAGGTCACGGACATTCAATGTTGGTTTTTGGCCTTTCTCCAGATTCTCTGAACCCTTTGATGATATTACGGACCGTAGATGGTGAAATCCCTAAATTCCTTGCAATAGCTGGTTGAGAAATGTTGTTCTTAAACTGTTCGACAATTTGCTCATGTATTTGTTCACAAAGTGGTGACCCTCGCCCCATCCTTATTTGTGAACGACTTAGCATTTCATGGAAGCTGCTTTTATACCCAATCATGGCACCCACCTGTTCCCAATTAGCCGGTTCACCTGTGGGATGTTCCAAATAAGTGTTTGATGAGCATTCCTCAACTTTCTCCGTCTTTTTTGCCACTTGTGCCAGCTTTTTTAAAACATGTTGCAAGCATCAAATTTCAAATGAGGTAATATTTGCAAAAAACAACAACGTTTCTCAGTTCGAACGTTAAGTATCTTGTCTTTGCAGTCTATTCAATTGAATATAGGTTGAAAAGGATTTGCAAATTATTGTATTCGGTTTTTATTTACGATTTACACAACGTGCCAACTTCACTGGTTTTGGGTTTTGTAGTATGTAAATAAACATTTACAATTTTTTTCTGTGTAAATAACTCATTTCACACCGTATATATCTGTGGCTGTCAGTCCGGTGCGGCTAATATATAGAAGCATATTTTTTCCTTCTAAAATTATCCTAAAATTTAGTGGGTGCATACCGGTGCGCTCTATAGTCGGTAAAATACGGTAAAACATGTTTGTTGGTTTGTAGAGTTTTGGCTGTAATTTCACTCCATATATCTATTTGTCCAGCTGACACACTTCACATCCTTGAGACTAAAGAGTGGCCGCCGCTTATTAAATCTGATGCGTGTTAACAAGAAGAATGGTGCACGCGGGCATAGTTTGGGAGAAAGAGAGGATGGATCCCATTAGTGTGTTGCTACAGTAGACTTCACTCTAACAAGGCTGCTTTTGTTTACAGGTTAGCTGGCATGTGCACAAATGCATTGAAAAACACATTTTGCACACACACTCTGTGTCATTAGCATTGCATTCCTTACTTGTTTGCGTGTGTAGATGTTGAGTTTATAGAGTTTCATTTAAGCACGTCGGGATGATACTCGGGGTCGTGTTACTCAAAAGACCCGTACTAAAAAGTTAAGCCTTATGTCACGTTCATAACAGGACATGAGTGTCAGTGGCCCTTGGCGAGCTCCACGTGCGTGCTCAAATCCCTGCAGTGACGCACATCAAAATCAACAGTGGACATCCCTTGAGTGCCCGATTGGATTTTAACAGCTGTTATTTCTGACTATCTTTTTTTTTTTTTTGCTTTTAAATCTTATACTTTTTATTTTTCATCAGTTCAGAGCCTTCGGCTACTGATACTAATAGATTCTTTGGAATTCAACGAATCATCATTGTTTTTTAATGCCATCTCTCTTGGCTATGTCCGGGATAGGGACTTTGGAGGGCATCTTTAGTTTGTAATATTTTGCTTTTGTCCACTACCACAATGGATTGGAAGTAAAACAGGCGGTATCTGTATTAAGTCGAGACTTTTAGCTTTAATTTGAGAGGATTCACACAAAAAAAAATGTTGTTGCTGCAGATACAGTCGTGGTCAAAAGTTTACATACACTTGTAAAGAACATAGTGTCATGGCTGTCTTTAGTTACCAATCATTTCTACAACTCTTATTTTTTTTGTGATAGAGTGATTGGAGCACATACATACATATTTATTATGGGTCTACTGAAAATGTGAGCAAATCTGCTGGGTCAAAAGTATACATACAGCAATGTTAATATTTGGTTGCATGTCCCTTGGCAAGTTTCACTGCAATAAGGCGCTTTTGGTAGCCATCCACAAGCTTCTGGTTGAATTATTGACCACTCCTCTTGACCAAATTGGTGCAGTTCAGCTAAATGTGTTGGTTTTCTGACATGGACTTGTTTCTTCAGCATTGTCCACACGTTTAAGTCAGGACTTTGGTAAGGCCATTCTAAAACCTTAATTTTAGCCTGATTTAGCCATTCCTTTACCACTTTTGACATGTGTTTGGGGTCATTGTCCTGTTGGAACACCCACCTGTGCCCAAGACCCAACCTCCGGGCTGATGATTTCTTTCTTTCTTTCTTTCTTTCTTTCTTTCTTTCTTTCTTTTAGTTTATTTCGAACATGAACACATTTACATCATAATACATCACACAATTTCATATCATTTCATTTACGTCATGCCCGAAAAGGAGTAGGAAGAAGCAAAGCTTATTTAATCCTACCCCTTTCCCACTTCAAAGCATTTACAATTATATAAAATCATTTACTGACCTTTTTATATAATAAAATAACATCTATGAATTAGTATATACAACAGTTTGTAATATGTAATTAATTAATTCAGTCATTATTAACATACTGAGATGAAGAATATTTTCAATAAGGTTGGAAGTTTTTCTCATAATTCTTCTTCTTTGTACTTTGTAAGCACTATTAATTTAAACAACCTCTTAACCTGGATCATGTCAGTACAATTTTTAACTTCTTTACTTAATCCATTCCATAATTTAATTCCACATACTGTTATGCTAAAAGTTTTAAGTGTTGTACGTGCATATAAATGTTTTAAATTATTTTTTCCTCTAAGGTTATATTTCTCCTCTTTAGTTGAGAAGAAGTGTTGTACATTCTTTGGTAGCAGGTTATAGATTGCTTTGTACATCATTTTAGCTGTTTGCAATTTTACCAAATCACCAAACTTTAATATTTTTGACTTAATAAATAAAGGGTTTGATTTTAGGTTGTCCTGAAGAATTTGGAGGTAATCCTCCTTTTTCATTGTCCCATTTACCTTCTGTAAAGCACCAGTTCCATTGGCAGAAAAACAGGCCCAGAGCATAATACTACCACCACCATGATTGACGGTAGGTATGGTGTTCCTGGGATTAAAGGCCTCACCTTTTCGAAATTATTCTCTGCATTTGACCCATCACCCTTGATCACCCCCTGGGGGGTGAGGGGAGCAGTGGGCAGCAGCGGTGGCTGTGCCCGTGAATCATTTTTGGTGATTTAACCCCCAATTCCAACCCTTGATGCTGAGTGCCAAGCAGGGAGGTAATGGGTCCCATTTTTATAGTCTTTGGTATGACTCGGTCGGGGTTAGAACTAACAACCTACCGATCTCACATGCACAAGACAGGAAGTGAAAATCCCACTGCAAAAAGTCAGTGTTCAAAAACAAGAAAAAAAAATAAAAAATTAGGGGTATTTTATTTGAACTAAGCAAAATTATCTGCCAATAGAACAAGAAAATTCAGTTTGTCAAGACTTTCCAAAACAAGTAAAATTAGCTAACCTCAATGAACACAAAAATACCTTAAAATAAGCATATTCTGACTAATAACAAGTGCACTTTTCTTGGTAGAAAAAAAAGAGACCTTTTTGCTTAATATGTTGAAAAATATTCTTAAATTAAGTAAATGCCAGTGCCATTATCTTGACATAATGATATGCGCTCGGCATCATGATTTTTTTTTTCATGCTTGAAGTAAGAATTATTACTTTAATAAAAGTAGTTTTATACTTGTGAGTGTTGATGACACAGCTTTGCATCAGTTGATATTTTAACTTCAAGCATGTTTTACTCAATATAAGTCATCTTACTGAGATCATTTAGGACCAAAACCCTTAAAACAAGTAAAACACTCTAACATAAAATCTGCTTAATGAGAAGAATTATCTTATCAGACAGAAAATAAGCAAATATCACCCTTATTTGAGATATTTAATCTTACTTAGATTTCAGTTTTTGCAGTGCATGAAGTTTGCCAAGATCTAATGCTCTTCCAATTAGATGCTTCTCTCAGCTTGGCTATATCTCCTCCCCCCCTCCCCCCACCCGCTGTATCTTCCTAAGTCTGGTGGTTGTGGTGTCAGAGATATGGATGTTGGTATAAAATGCTCTGCTGCACGCTAATTTCCTTTTGATTGTTGGAGGCCTTACACTGTGAGATTGGAAGGCATGGCGAAGTACACAAGGCCTGTTGCAATCAGATAGATGTGATTGTGGGAGCTATTTCTATGTCAAATCGGGTTTCAAGTGAGTGGGGGTCGGGGGGGGAGTGTATTTATATATGTGACCACATCTGGTGATTTGATTCAACGGAAAACTGCATTTTTTTCAAAAAATGTTTTATCATTCCACAATCCCTATGTGAGACAAGAACACACATATTTCCCTTTTTCTGTGCATTCTAAATAGTAAACAACTGCTAGTACACAGCGACTAACAATGCAGGCAATTAGGATTAATCTACTCCGCCTATAAAGTGCTCTAAAAAAACACAACAATGCTCTATTTACATGTTGTGACCTGCATATCAACCAAGCCATAGCGACATTGTTGCTGTAAGAGCTAACACAGAGGAACTACTTTTCTGGCGTTGTGATACATCGCCTTGCTCACACCACTCCACCGACCACTAGCGAATAGCCATTAAATAATGAAGAAGAAGAAAGAGCCTGAGCTGCTTCTGTTGGGGCGGTATATGCCAGCTACTTGAGGGTTCCAGGTTCGATCCCCGCTTCCACCATCCTAGTCACTGCCGTTGTGTCCTCGGGCAAGACACTTTACCCACCTGCTCCCGGTGCCCCCCACACTGGTTTAAATGTAACTTAGATATTGGGTTTCACTATGTAAAAGCGCTTTGAGTCACTAGAGAAAAGCGCTATATAAATATATAATTCACTTCACTTAATTCACTGTTGCTGTTGTACTGCCATTGAGTTAGTAAAAGGTAATTCTAGGTTACAAATCATGCATCTCACTTGTATAAGAAGTTAGTTCACTTTGAAATGCAAAACGCTACCAACTTGATGCTATATTAAGTTAAAGTTAAAGTACCAATGATTGTCACACACACACTAGGTGTGGCGAAATTATTCTCTGCATTTGCCACCGCTGCTGCTCACTGCTCCCCTCACCTCCCAGGGGGTATACGGTTCTCAACTTGGCTCTCAACAACTGGAACGAAGCATAACACCACGGCACCATCACTAGGAATATTTTTTTATCTAAGGAGTGAAGATTATTTTGAATATAGCAGCTCAGGGAGAGTGCTGAAAGATACAACCATCCCATCAGTGAAAGAGGAAATTGTAAGTCGTTTTATATTTTTATTTGAAACATTCAGCACTAGTGCTACATGGTAACACTCCAAAGCTCTCACAAAGTCTGCCATTAGTAGTCACAAACATAGAGAGTGCTGTCTGCTCAGTGGCCTTGTGGCTAGAGTGCCCGCCCTGAGACTGGAAGGTCCTGAGATCAAACCCCGACCGAGTCATACCAAAGACTATAAAAATGGGACCCATTGCCTCCCTGCTTGGCACTCAGCATCAAGGGTTGGAATTGGGGGTTACATCACCAAAATGATTCCTGAGCGCTGCCACTGCTGCTGCTCACTGCTCCCCTCAGCTCCCAGGGGGTGAACATGGGAATGGGTCAAATGCAGAGGATAATTTCACCACAACTAGTGTGTGTGTGACTATCGTTGGGACTTTAACTTTAACTGTGTTGTCATTGTTGACGGAAGTAGTGATGATTGCTGTGTGCTCTGTGAAATCCATGCGTCGAGGAAAGAAGTTACAAAAATTCTTAAAATGACCAAATTACTGTAAATATTACATGTTATGATGAATGTGCCTGTTACTATTTGTATATACAGTAAAACGGTGTTGGAGATTTTTGGATGTTTTTAGAGGACTTTATTAGTGTATTAAATTGTATCTCCACTGTTAGCCGCCTTTTACTAGCAGTTTTTCACTATTTAAAATGCAGAGAAAAGAGAAAGACATGTGTGTTCTTGTCTCTGAGCGGGATTGTGGATGGGCAAAATGAAAAAAGGTCAGTTTTCTTTTAATGTTGTATTTTTATTGCAGTTTGTGCTTTGTAGTCTGGAGACCACATGCCACGACAGCAAATAAAAATGAAGACCATGTGAAGATCATGCATTACTCAAACAGTACAGTGATCTCCGTTATTGGAATGTGGAAATTAAATAGTGGGCTTGTGGAGGGGGGCGTGGCCTGCGGGCCTGCCGCGGAACGGGGTGTGCCAGGACCGGCCTCGAAGACAGCGACAGGTGCGTAGATGGCCCAGGTGGGCTTTGTTATCTAATCACCTGGAGCTGCTGTCCAAGCACGAACGGGCGGTCCGCCGTCCCCAGACGCAGCGCCCGGAACCGGCGCCAGTGGTCCTCGGCGGTGCAACCGGTCCGGTCCAGCACCGCCCTCCTCAGGTCCGGGAAGCGCACGCGGGAGGCCGCCGGCAGGCTAAGCGCCACTCGCTGCGCCTCCCCCGCCAGACTCCCCACTCCTCTCTCGGCCACGCGCACGCCTCTGCTGTGGCCACAAAAATGTCTACGAAGGCATGGGGGTCCTCATCTTCCCCCATGCGCTGCATGGAGACGGCCGCTGATGTTGGTGGTGCCGCTCCCACCCGGTCCGCCAGCGCCTGCAAGCTTTGGCTCTGCTGGGCCACTTGTTGGCGGACCGCCTCCAGCTGTCGATGGCCGGCCGCTGTCACCTCCGCGAGAGTTCATAAATGTTGCCAGGGGGTCGGCTTCCATCTCTTCTGGTGGCCCCACATTGGGCGCCAAATTGTGGAGGTTGCCCTCCAGTGGGTTCCTCAGACCACCAATAACTGCCACGAGAGCTTGGATCAGGGTTACAACACTGTTTTATTTGCAAATGTAATAGTGTGATGTCGTTGCGCTATATCATGAACTAGACAGGGTGTTATATTTTATTTTGAAGTTCCGCTTTTATTTTATGAAGAACCGGATGTCCGGTGCAGGAAGTGTCTTTGCTGTTTTTTCGGTTGTTTACTTCCTCTTCCTTCGGACTTTTGAGTTGGAAGGTAATAGTTCTTCACTGCTCCGTGTTGCTTCACCTTCTGTTGTAAATATTATTCCTAAACGTTCTTAAATACTTTAAAAGTTAACACAATAATGTTGTGGGTATAAGTCAGGGGTCCCCAAACTTTTTGACTCCGGGGCCGCATTGGGGTAAAACAATTTGGTTGGGGGCTGCGCTATATGTATATATATATATATATATATATATATATATATATATATATATATATATATATATATATATATATATATATATATATATATATATATATATATATATATATATATATATATATATATATATACTGTATATTATATGTAAATGTGTGTGTGTGTGTATATATGTATATGTATATGTAAATGTGTATATATGTGTGTGTATATATGTCTATGTATATGTATATGTCCATGTATATATATATATATATGTATATGTCTATATATGTATATATGTATATGTGTATATATGTGTATATATATATGTATATGTGTATATATGTGTATATATGTATATGTGTCTATATGTGTGTATATATATATTTTTATATATATGTATATATATATATATATATATATATATATATATATATATATATATATATATATATATATATATATATATATATATATATATATATATATATATATATATATATATATATATATATATATATATATATATTAGGGCTGGGAATCTTTGGGTGTCCCACGATTCGATTCAAAATCGATTCTTGGGGTCACGATTCGATTCAGAATCGATTTTTTTTTTTCAATTCAGCACGATTCTCGATTCAAAAACGTTTTTTTTTAATTTTTTTTTTTTTTTTTTTTTTTTTTTAATGAAAACAATACACAACAATACCATAATAATGCAATACAATTTCAAAACAAAACCCGACCCGGCAACATTCAGAATAGCAATAAACAGAGCAATTGAGAGCAATTGAGAGCAATTGAGGACACACAAACATGACACGGAACAATCTAAAAGTAGTGAGACAAAAATGAATATTATCAACAACAGTATCAATATTAGTAACAATTTCAACATAGCAGTGATTAAAAATCCCTCATTGATATTATTATTACAAACATTAATAAAAAAAATAAATAAAATAAAAGAACAATAGTGCAATAGTGCAAGTGGCTTACACTTGCATCGCATCTCATAAAGTAAATGTCTAATGATAATGTCAATGAGGGATTTTTAATCACTGCTATGTTGAAATTGTAACTAATATTGATACTGTTGTTGATAATATTCATTTTTGTTTCACTACTTTTGGTTTGCTCTGTGTCATGTTTGTGTCTCCTCTCAATTGCTCTGTTTATTGCAGTTCTGAGTGTTGCTGGGTCGGGTTTGGTTTTGGAATTGGATTGCATTGTTATGGTATTGCTGTGTATTGTTTTGTTGGATTGATTAATTAAAAAAAAAAAAAAAAAAAAAAATAATAAAAAAATAATAATCGATTTAAAAAAAATGAGAATCGATTCTGAATCGCACAACGTGAGAATCGCGATTCGAATTCGAATCGATTTTTTCCCACACCCCTAATATATATATATATATATATATATATATATATTCATACATATATATTCCTCACGCACTAATTGACTTAAAGAGCGCACTTGCTGCATGTCACGTTATCGTATGGTAAAATGCATTTTTAGACAATATGATTTGCCTGAGTGGCTAGGAGATGGTAGAAAATGGACTAGTAAGGACAAATTAAAAAAATTAAAATAATACAAAAAAAATAATAAAATAAAATAACATTTAAAAAAAATTTTTTTTTAACTTGGGACTTCCCGCGGGCCGGATTTTGGATGCTGGGGGGCCGTATCCGGCCCGCGGGCCATAGTTTGGGGACCCCTGGTATAAGTGATGTGTTGTTTTAAGTTATTTTTCTGCACAATTTTGTTAATTAGGAAGTAGAGCGTCGACTGTGTGAATTGTTTGGTTACATTTACGCATGGTATTTACACCACACAGGCGCAGAAATCAGTCCTCCAGAAAGCTGAGACCTGTGTGTGTGTTTTGTGTTTTCCAACACAGGTATGTGGATTTGTGCGTTATTTTTTCTGATAAAACGTTTTTGTTAATGTAATTTAATTTATTATTATTTTCATATGAATGAATGTTTGTTACTTTCTCTTGCTTCGGACTTTTGAGTTGGAAGGAGCAGAAATCAGTCCGCCAGAAAGCTGAGACCTGTGTGTGCGTGTTTCGTGTTTCCAACACAGGTTACCAATAAATAGTGAAACGACGGCATGGTGAAGTGTCTTTTATTTAAAAAAACTGCACAACGCAGAATAAGACTCACTACACATACAATCGTGCAGGTGTTTTGCTTTCCAGCAAAATGTTTGTGTGCGTCTTGTCTCTCTCGTTCCCACTCCAGCTCCAACAACGTGTCTCATTCCGGCTGCTGCTAATAAAGGCGACAGGTGATTAGATAATAAGGCCCACCTGGGCCATCTACGCACCTGTCGCTGTCTTCGAGGCCGGTCCTGGCACACCCCGTTCCGCGGCAGGCCCGCAGGCCACGCCCCCCTCCACAGGGCTACTTTCTGGTTAATGGGCGGTTTTCAATAATTTATCGAAATTTTTTTTAATTTAATGCTTTTTTTTAGGGATGTCCGATAATGGCTTTTTGCCGATATCCGATATTCCGATATTGTCCAACTCTTTAATTACCGATACCGATATCAACCGATACCGATATATACAGTCATGGAATTAACACATTATTATGCCTAATTTGGACAACCAGGTATTGGTAAGATAAGGTCCTTTTTTAAAAAATTAATAAAGTAAAATAAGATAAATAAATTAAAAACATTTTCTTGAATAAAAAAGAAAGTAAAACAATATAAAAACAGTTACATAGAAACTAGTAATTAATGAAAATGAGTAAAATTAACTGTTAAAGGTTAGTACTATTAGTGGACCAGCAGCACGCACAATCATGTGTGCTTACGGACTGTATCCCTTGCAGACTATATTGATATAAATTGATATATAATGTAGGAACCAGAATATTAATAACAGAAAGAAACAACCCTTTTGTGTGAATGAGTGTGAATGGGAGAGGGAGGTTTTTTGGGTTGGTGCACTAATTGTAAGTGTATCTTGTGTTTTTTATGTTGATTTAATAAATTAAAAAAAAACAAACAAAACAAAACCGATACTGATATTACATTTTAAAGCATTTATCGGCCGATATTATCGGACATCTCTATTTTTTTTTTACAACACATTTCTACAGCACTTAAAATGTTTTCTTGCGCAATCCAGCTATCCGCCTAATTTTAAATCAATGCATGTATTTTATATATCGTTCATTAAATATATCATTGGAATCCTTTTCATGTGCAGAGTAATTGTTGTGTACCAACACACACATGCCACCGTGCACATTCGTGCAATGTCAAACAATCCAATTAGCCACCATCCATTCAATTGGGGTAATTACCCAGAGACTATTAAGTTGTTAATGCCCGTGCACTATCAGGACTGTAATTACGGCCGAGCAACAATCACGTGCAATTCCACTTGGCTATCGCTGTCCTATTGCGGTGCGACGACAAAAGGCGCGCGGGGATGATCGAGCATCGTGGCGTATAGAATATTGATGGACAGAAAGCGCGGCGGCGGAGAGCTCGGGGAGAGCGTTCTCATAGGGGCTTGTTACGCTTATAAACATATCTCATAATCAATGGCACAGCATCAGGTGATCTATCTTCTCTGGCCTGTAAGCGGTTGACATTTTCCTTTTATTACAGCTGCGAGATGAAACACGGTGTTTAAATGATGACATGTGATGATCAATGATGCCATTGTACTCGGGGAGGAGGCTGCATTATTAACACAAGCCTCGGTCCTGTTTCAGAGCTATTTTTTTGTATTTAAAAGATGATTTGGGAATAGAATGTGGGTCTTTTATGACCAGGGTTGAGCATTGCAATTACATTATTGGATTTCTGTTGACAACCTTTGGCCCTGTCCACTTGGGCTCATACGACATTTTGGCATTTTATCGACATAGTAATGGCGTTCTGGGTGCTCTGCAACGATATTTAACATGACTATTTCATGATCCGACATTTATTTCAACCCACCAAAAAAACCCGGGGCCTCTGCTTTTTTACACCCCACTTTTCGTATGACACAGTTTTCAATTCAACTTGGACACATTTTGCCCCAATTTTTACTGTTTGGTCATCGTAAGGCTAAACTTTGTACAAAACCCAAAACCAGTGAAGTTGTGTAAATCGTAAAATAAAAACAGAATATAGAGATGTCCGATAATGGCTTTTTTGCCGATATTCCGATATTTTCCAACTCTTAATTACCGATTCCGATATCAACCGATACCGATATATACAGTCGTGGAATTAACACATTATGCCTAATTTTGTTGGGATGCCCCGCTGGATGCATTAAACAATGTAACAAGGTTTTCCAAAATAAATCAACTCAAGTTATGGAAAAAAATGCCAACATGGCACTGTCATATTTATTATTGAAGTCACAAAGTGCATAATTTTTTTGAACATGCCTCAAAACAGCAACTTGGAATTTGGGACATGCTCTCTCTGAGAGAGCATGAGGAGGTTGAGGTGGGCGGGGTTGAGGTGGGGGGGGGGGAGTAGGGGGTAGCGGGGGGTGTATATTGTAGCGTCCCGGAAGAGTTAGTGCTGCAAGGGGTTCTGGGTATTTGTTCTGTTGTGTTTATGTTGTGTTACGGTGCGGATGTTCTCCCGAAATGTGATTGTCATTCTTGTTTTGGTGTGGGTTCACAGTGTGGCACATATTTGTAACAGTGTTAAAGTTGTTTATACGGAGACCCTCAGTGTGACCTGTATGGCTGTTGACCAAGTATGCCTTGCATTCACTTGTGTGTGTGAAAAGCCGTAGATGTTACGTGATTGGGCCGGCACGCAAAGGCAGTGCCTTTAAGGCACGCCCCCATTATTGTTGTCTAAGTGGAAATCGGGAGAAATTCGGGAGATTGGTTGCCCCGGGAGATTTTCAGGAGGAGCACTGAAATTCGGGAGTCTCCCGGGAAAATCAGGAGGGTTGGCAAGTATAACTGGGAGACGCAACTGCTCTGTACTTCTTCCTATGTCCTTGTGCCACTCCGCACAGCGGCGTTTTAAAAAGTCATAAATTTTACTTTTTGAAACCGATACGATCATGTCCGATTTTACATTTCAAAGCATTTATCGGCTGATAATATCGGCAGTCCAATATCGGACATCTCTAACAGAATACAATGATTTGCAAATCCTTTTCAACCTATATCCAATTGAATAGACTGCAAAGACAAGATACTTAACGTTCAAACTGAGAAACTTTGTTATTTTTTGCAAATATTATCTCATTTGGAATTTGATGCCTGCAACGCAAAGACTGAGAAAGTTGAGGAATGCTCGTCAAACACTTATTTGGAACATCCCACAGGTGAACAGGCTAATTGGGAACAGGTGGGTGCCATGATTGGGTATGAAAGCAGCTTCCATGAAATGCTCAGTCATTCACAAACACGGACGGGGTGAGGGTCACCACTTTGTGAACAAATGCGTGAGCAAAGGCACCATTAATGCTGAAAGGTACATACAGGTTTTGGAGCGACATATGTTGCCATCCAAACAACGTTATCACGGACGCCCCTGCTTATTTCAGCAAGACAATGCCAAGCCACGCTGTTACAACAGTGTGGCTTCATAGTAAAAGAGTGCGGGTACTAGACTGGCCTGCCTGTAGTCCAGACCTGTCTCCCATTGAAAATGTGTGGCGCATTATGAAGCCTAAAATACCACAACGGAGACCCCCGGACTGTTGAACAACTTAAGCTGTACATCAAGCAAGAATGGGAAAGAATTCCACCTGAAAAGCTTCAAAAATTGTTACATGTTACACACTATTAGCAAGCCAGGAGCAAGCATGCTAAGAGCTAAGCTAAGAGCGCATAGTAAACTTTATAACTTTATAAGTAAATTAATAAGAGTGTAGAAAGAGGATAATATAAGAACAACTATTGGTGTGTCAGCATTGTTACAGTGAGTAGTAAGAGCAGGGCGGATCGATCCATAAATTGGTGGTGTCGATACCAAGTTTAGTAACATTATATAATTGATGCAAAAGTGATTATGTTAAAACCTTTTTTTGTTTTGTTCGGTTAATTTTTACAAATTTAGGGAATAATTCCTTGGACATGGGATAACTTTGAGTACAAAAAACTACAGGATTTAAATGTGCGTTGTGTTTTGCACAAAAAATTGTATGCAATAAAAGAGATTAAGAATCACATTTAAATATTGTGTTATTACTGTATTGTTACTGTTATGATCCGCTGCCCGGATCGTAGTCTGTTTACGTTTTTCGAGTCACCTGTGTTTTCAGCACCTTTTGAGTTTGTGTGTTTCAGTTGCCATGACGGCAGATTACATTCACCTGCCTCTGGTTTGTGTTCGGGACGTGCACCTGTTGCCCGGGCACTAATCAGAGAGCTATTTAGTCTATGCCCTGGCCTCACTCGGTCTGGCTTCCTAATTTGCTTTATGCAACAGTCGACAACAATTTTGATTCCTGCTAGCTTCCACGCTAGGCTCTTTTGCTTGCTAGCTCCCACGCTAGCCCCTTTGGTTTTTTTGCCTTCTGTGCTATGAGCACGTTTTTCTTTGTTCCCGTTTGATTTATTCCTAAAATAAATCATTTCCGACCTGCAAGCTGTGTCCGAAGTCCGTTTTGCATCCTGGGAGAACAAACCCCGCATCATCATGCGACCCGGTCGTCACAGTTACACTTTCAATACTATAAACATCGGTATCGGCCGATCTCACTCATGGATGATCGGTATCGGCAGTATAGAGCCTTGATGGTAAAATCCCTCGTCTTAGTCTGACGTTTTGGAACAGAGTTCTAACAAAAGGCACGTTGCTCTTGCTTTACTCTTTTTCCTCATCATTTCTCTTCTCATTCCAAGCTTCTCTCTCTCTCCTCAATTTGCAAACATCTAAATCAAAGCAACAATAAAAAACTAAATAGAATTTTTACAGTTCATTTGCACTGCATTTCTCCCCCCGAGCCTGGCGGAGACTCAGGTGGGCTCGGGTATTTATAGAATCCCTCGTTTATGACGTCGGTTGATATTCACACATGCCTCTTAAAGCTCAAATGTGTTTTTTTTTATTTTTTATGTCAGTTAGACGAATCACTCTCTGTGGTTATTCAGTCAGCGCTGTAAAAGGAAGAAAAAAAATCATCTCCTCTTGACTTTTATTTCCTGTCTGTCTTTCTTCTGCTGTGTTGAACCTGCCCGCTTTCTTTCTACTGCCATTGTCAAACGGTCATTCATTCGCTCCTATTTCTCTCTGTGACTAATGCATTGTCGCTCCGTTTCACTTTCTCTTTATTGAAAAAAAAAATAAATAAATAAAAAAATCCCTCTCCATTCTCTGCCTGAAAGCTTTGTGGGGTCCTAAATGCTAAATGGCAGTCTGTCTCTGCCAGGCGCCCGCTTAGCGCCGGTCTCCTTGGTGATGAGACTGATCAGGTGGTTGTGCTCCAGACAGCGAGCAATCTGTTCGTGGCTGCGTTTCACTTACTGTACATGAGATACGTGCGTGCGACTTTATATAGACGTGCACGGAGCATCGGAGACGTGGAGGTGCTATGCGGGTCATGTGTTCACTGGCTCGTTAGCATTTGAATGCATTATGTTTCCTGTCAGCAAGCCCATGCCAGACAAACAGGCCTTGTTCTCTCTGCCAGGGACTTGAGCGGGCAGCAGAGGCCGGGGCCCAACGTGGTGTCGCGCTGCACTGGCACCATTCACTCCCGAGCTAAACACTGCAGACACTGCTGTTGGCCTCTTAAACATTCAGTCCATCTGTACTGGCGTCTCAACGGAATCCGTCCGCAGGAATAAAAAGAAACGAGAGACTCCAGAAAGATTTCTGAAATAAATATTTACAATGCAGTACAAAATGTAAACTATTTTCTTAGAGATGTCCGATAATATCGGACTGCCGATATTATCAACCGATAAATGCTTTAAAATGTAATATCGGAAATTATCGGTATCAGTTTCAAAAAGTACAATTTATGACTTTTTAAAACGCCGCTGTACGGAGTGGTACACGGACGTAGGGAGAAGTACAGAGCGCCAATAAACCTTAAAGGCACTGCCTTTGCGTGCCGGCCCAATCACATAATATCTACGGCTTTTCACACACACAAGTGAATGCAACGCATAGTTGGTCAACAGCCATACAGGTCACACTGAGGGTGCCCGTATAAACAACTTTAACACTGTTACAAATATGTGACACACTGTGAACCCACACCAAACAAGAATGACAAACACATTTCGGGAGAACATCCGCACCGTAACACTACATAAACACAACAGAACAAATACCCAGAACCCCTTGCAGCACTAACTCTTCTGGGACGCTACAATATACACCCTCCACTACCCCCTCCCCCCCTCAACTCCCCCCAACCCCGCCCACCTCAACCTCCTCATGCTCTCTCAGGGAGTGCATGTCCCAAATTCCAAGCTGCTGTTTTGAGGCATGTTAAAAAAAAGTAATGCACTCTGTGACTTCAATAATAAATATGGCAGTGCCATGTTGGCATTTTTTCCCAAAACTTGAGTTGATATATTTTGGAAAACCTTGTTACATTGTTTAATGCATCCAGCGGGGCATCACAACAAAATTAGGCATAATAATGTGTTAATTCCACGACTGTATATATCGGTATCGGTTGATATCGGAATCTGTAATTAAGAGTTGGACAATATCGGAATATCGGATATCGGCGAAACAGCCATTATAGGACATCTCTAATAAAGTAGCGTATAGATCGAACTTATATCTGTCAGTAGACTCGCTATGGAAGCGCTAAAAACTACAAAGATTACTGTTGAAGTGGAGGCACGTGAATAAGACCGAACACAAAACGGCGCATCCTGAAAAGACGGTCAGAGAGCAAGTGGAAAAAGGTCTGTATAACATCATCTAGGCAATAACGGCTCATTTGCATGGAGGCTATTAAACCACTCTTCGCCACATGACCCAATATAGGTCACGGAGTTGGAATCCGCTGTACAAAGACGATGTAAAGACCGATTTATACGATAATCCGTGTGAACTAAAGCACCTGTCAGGTGGCCTTTTCCATTATCTTCATCATCTGTCCACTCATCCCTTATAACATGCTCCCTACATCTGAGGTGCTTCTCCAGATGCTCTTGAGCTATTGATCAGGTTGACAAAGACTTTCAAACACAGATGAGGAGTCTGAGGTCGGCCTTGTGCTTAGAGCGCTCACATCTCACTGGGACCAATTTAGGGGCCGGAATCACCAAGCTTCCAATAGCATGACTCCCCACGCTGCCGTAAGGTCTTTTAATGCTTTAGTTGCTTTAGGGTGCAATTTAAGTGTACAGAGGGACTTCAGGCATGTGCTTCTGCTTGCATATATTCAGTTTGGTGGGAGATATGCAGCCCGTATAAATGAACATACTGTCCGGGATAGTGTAAAACCTTGTCTAAGCCACAGATCAGCAGGTTCAGCTGTTAAGAGCCGAGCCCCTTCAGAAATCGCTGGTACATATCACAGGGAATAAAACAGTGAATAAGCCCGAGGTAAGGTGTTTTGATCGCTTTTTGATATGCGCGATCCTCTCCAGGAGAGCTCAGTCAAACAGTGCATGATAAAAGGAGCGACAGGCACTCTAACTACACAGAACATACATAATGATACATAATGCACAATCTCACTGCACTCTGGATGTTTGTGGCATCATCACACATACAGTACGGTACGCTCAGCGGCTGCGGAATTGGGTAGATGTGCACAATTTTGCCTTTGATTGGCCCTGTGAAAGATGCTTCACTGTACTTCAACATGCGTATCAATGTTGGATGGGCCCCGCATTCTAATGAAGAAAAATATATTAACATTAGCGACTTTAATGTCTATTTTTCTATTTTCTGCTGGATTTACTCTCTATTTTATGCTGCAGCTGTCACATATACTGTAATATTGTACATGGTAATTGTTATATATGATATAGACATAATATAATATAATATATCAGTATGTATAATATACTGTACATATATTATGTGAATATTACGTATATATGTTATATTTTATATCGCTATATTTAGTCTATTTATACCTACATTGTCCTTTCCATCCTTACACTTTCCATCATTGTAACTAAGCTACTGTGTGGAACAATTTCCCTTGTGGATCGTTAAAGTTTGTCTAAGTCTAAGTCTAAGTCTTTACATGGCGATTTCAACATCTCCAAATTTGGTAACAAAAACTCCAACCGCACGTTACAATCAAAACAGCGAGTGTGTAATAAATACAATACTTACAGTATAAACACTTTGTAAGACTAGAACGGCACATTCAACCTAATGGCAAAAACTACAAAACCCTAAACCAGTGAAATTGGCTCGTAAATAAAAACATAATATTGATTTGCAACCTATATTCAATTGAATAGGCCAGTGTGCCGTGGGAGATTATCTAATTCCACATAATTAGGTAAACCATTTTTTTTTGCATACCAGTAATTATAGTCTGCAAATTATGTGTTGTTGTTGTTGAGTGTCAGTGCTGTCTAGAGCTCGGCAGAGTGACCGTGTAATACTCTTCCATATCAGTAGGTGGCAGCCGGTAGCTAACTGCTTTGTAAATGCAGGTAAAAGGTGTCTTATGCTTAAACCAAAAATAAACAAAAGGTGAGTGCCCTTAAGAAAAGGCATTGAAGCTTAGGGAAGGCTATGCAGAACGAAACTAAAACTGAACTGGCTACAAGGTAAACAAAAACAGAATGCTGGACGACAGCAAAAACTTACTGTGGAGCAAAGACGGCGTCCACAATGTACATCCGGACATGACATGACAACCAACAATGTCCCCACAAAGAAGGATAAAAACAACTGAAATATTCTTGATTGCTAAAACTAAGTAGATGCGGGTAAACTCATACCAAATATGGATAATCCGCTAATGTCGGAGGTCAGAAAACATCACAGGACAGAGCAAATTCCAAACGGCTCAATTAGAGGGAAGTATGAAGGAATATAACATATAACTATCTCTGCAATGCCTCTACGGCTTGATTATACATTTTGGGGACTTACGGGGATCCCAAATACACAACAGCAGGTACCAATAGGTAAGAAAAGGTGGTTTCGCATAATAGGACCCCTTAGAGTGTGTAGCATTATCACTGGAGGACTGGAGGAGACGAGAAGCAAAATAACAGATTAATTGCTGAGTACACTTGAAAGGAAGTAAATCTGGAACTGCGTTACAGCGAAAAGTAATGAGGTATAAACAGGAAATTAGCAAGTAGATGAATAAGTCAAGTAGATTAATAAGTCAAGTAGATGAATAAGTCATACCAAAGACTATAAAAATGGGACCCATTACCTCCCTGCTTGGCACTCAGCATCAAGGGTTGGAATTGGGGGTTAAATCACCAAAAGGATTCCCGGGCGCGGCCACCGCTGCTGCCCACTGCTCCCCTCACCTCCCAGGGGGTGATCAAGGGTGATGGGTCAAATGCAGAGAATAATTTCGCCACACCTAGTGTGTGTGTGACAATCATTGGCACTTTAACTTAACTTTAATAAGATATTAATACATGAACTACACAGAGCAGGGTTGCCAGATGGATAATGACACATATTTCATACCAGGATCTCAAAACGATGATGCACATACTCTATGTGATGTAGCTCAGGACAGCATGCATAGACCGTGTATAACAGACCTGGGCAAATTAAGGCCCGGGAAGCTTTTCAATCCGGCCCGCCGGACATTCCCAAATAGTCTTTTTTAGATCTTTAAGATGGAATCTGTAGCTGCCATTATGATGTGCAGTGATGTTTTTTTTCAAATTACCGGAATTCTTGAACTATACAAAGTATTTCAATGGTTGGAATCTGCGCTTTTGCATGATATACTAGTTACTATGGTAATCTATTTAGTTACTATGGTAATCTAAGTCACAGCAGCTCAGACGAGGCACCAAGCAGAGTTTCCACAGAGTGTTTCCAGAGCGGCCAGTCTGAAATGCGGGCGTCAGGGACAGACACGGGAGCAGATTTTTACCACAAAGTTCTGAAGCGTAGTGATATATCAGATGTATCAGATTGTAGGTGGGGTTTTTTTTACCCTTCACTTTCATGTTTTGCTGTGTTTGTTGTATTTTTGTTGCGTTTCGCTTGATTGTAAATAATGTCGATCGAGAGAGGGAATGACATTCATATGTTGTCAACATTCAGTGTTTTATAGTTCATAGAAAAGTTTAAAATTCCATTCCGTTTTTTTAAGGCGGTCTGTCATAACATTTTTAGAATTCAATCAGGCATTTTTTTTTTGTATTAGTTATCCTAAAAATAGGACCCAAACACACATACTGTACAGCCGATTTTTACATCTTGCATATATATATATATATATATATATATATATATATATATATATATACATATTTATGTGTGTTTGTGTATATATGTATACATATGTATCTGTATTAGGGTTGTACAGTATACAGGTATTAGTATAGTACCGCGATACTAATGAATCATTTTCGGTACTATATCGTCTCTGAAATGTATCGGTCCCGCACCCCCCGCACCCGCGTCGAAGTCGCGTCGTGACATTGCTGGCAGACGAGCATGTTCGGCAGCGCACAATCACGGAGTACTTACAAGCAGACCCAGTGTGTAGACAGAAAAGGGAGAACAGACACGTTTTGGCTTAAAAACTAACGATAAAGGTGAAGTTATAACACTGAAACGCCCTCAGGGAGAGATGCTTTAAGACATGGCTAGCTAGCTAGCGGCTAACGTCCATCCGCCGTCGGCAGAGTTTTAGCTACTTCTAAATCACTAATCCTCGCCTCCATGGCGACAAACAAAGTACGTTTCTTACAAGTATCATCCCTGCAGGACGAGGAATAGCTAAACATGCTTCACTACACACCGTAGCTCACTGGCGTCAAAATGTAAACAAAAGCCATTGGTGGATCTACACCTGACATCCACTGTAATAATATCAAGTACAGGCACGTATCTAATCGATACTACTATGATTACGTCGATATTGTTTGGCATCACAACATCTTCTTTCGTTTTTTTAGAATGTATATTATATTTATAAACTCAGGAAATATGTCCCTGGACACAAGAGGACTTTGAATATGACCAATGTATGATCCTGTAAACTTGGTATTGGATTGACACCCAAATTTGTGGTATCATCAAAAACTAATGTAATGTATCAAACAACAGAAGAATAAATGATTATTACATTTTAACAGAAGTGTAGACGGAACATGTTAAAAGAGAAAGTAAGCAGATATTAACAGTTAATAAGTAGATTAATAATTAATTTTCTACCACTTGTCCTTAATAATGTTGACAAAATAATAGAATGGAAAATGACGCAATATGTTACTGCATATGTCAGCAGACTAATTAGGACCCTTTTTTATTTTACTTACTACTAAACAACTAGTTGTCTAGTATGTTCATTATTTTATTTAAGGACTTAACTGCAATAAGAAACACATGTTTAACGTCCTGTGATGAGGTGGCGACTTGTCCAGGGTGTACGCCACCTTCCGCCCGAATGCAGCTGAGATAGGCTCCAGCGACCCCCCGCGACCCCAGAAAGGGACAAGCGGTAGGAAATGGATGGATGGAGGGATGTTTAATGTACCGTAAGATATTTTGTTCAAATAAAGCCAATAATGCAATTTTTTTGTGGTCCCCTTTATTTAGAAAAGTACCGAAAAGTATCGAAACAATTTTAGTACCGGTACCGATACCAAAATATTGGTATCGTTTAAATTTGGGCCCCCGAGTCAAAATAATTGCCCAGGCCTGGTGTATAATATAGGTTATGAAATAAAGTTTTACCTTTAAAAGAGAAGCACTGAACGGCTCTATTATAGTTTTTATGCTAAAGGGTGTATCGTGATACAGTATATATCGCATATATACGGCGATATGGAATCTTACACCATATCGCCCAACCTTAGTGTCGGCTATTTGCTGATGATGAGAGCAGGGAAATGGTGAAGCATCTTGACTATAAAATGACCTCATGATAAAAGCACACGTGATGTGTGGCGCTCTCACCTCATTGCGCCAGACTCAGCCACTCAAACAGATCTTAGTACCTTCA
Source organism: Entelurus aequoreus (assembly GCF_033978785.1). NCBI lineage: Eukaryota > Metazoa > Chordata > Actinopteri > Syngnathiformes > Syngnathidae > Entelurus > Entelurus aequoreus. The sequence goes on along the minus strand of NC_084743.1, from coordinate 56,272,698 downwards.
CACCAATTAAAACGTGCCTTGTGATTAAAGGACAGCAGTCTGCTAGATTACGCTCAGCCATTGTGTGTGGGTGTGTGTGTGTGTGTGTGTGTGTGTGTGTGTGTGTGTGTGTGTGTGTGTGTGTGTATGCGTGTGTGTTCATAAAGCATGACAACATGAGTGTGTACTTTCAGATGTGTTAAATGGTGTTTGCAGGCCTTTTGTTTTATTATGTTTGCCATTTAATGTGTGGATTATCCTTGCTTTTGTGTGTTGGTGTGTGTGTGTGTGTGTGTGTGTGTGTGTGTATGCGTGTGTGTTCATAAAGCATGACAACATGAGTGTGTACTTTCAGATGTGTTAAATGGTGTTTGCAGGCCTTTTGTTTTATTATGTTTGCCATTTAATGTGTGGATTATCCTTGCTTTTGTGTGTTGGTGTGTGTGTGTGTGTTCATAAAGCACGACAACGTGAGTGTGTACTTTCAGATGTGTTAAATGGTGTTTGCAGGCTTTTTGTTTTATTATAATGTTTGCCATTTCATGTGTGGATTATCGTTGCTTTAGTGTGTTCGTTTGTGTGTGTGCGTGTGCGTGTGTGTGTGTGTGTTCATTATTTTGGCTTGCTGGACATCTGGGCCAGGAGTTGTCACCTCACACACTGGGTTAATTGACCTCAGGAGACAGTTTTCTCGCTTATGATAATGAACGGTCGTCTTTTTATGATTTATTAGGGCTGAGTTCTAAATGGGAATGTTATGTCTTAAAGGGGAACTGCACTTTTTTTTGGAATTTTGCCTATCGTTCACAATCATTATGAAAGACATGACGACGGATGGATTGTTTTTAATGCATTCTAAATATTAAATAAATGCGATCAAAAGTGCGCTTACAATAGAGCCGTTCCATTCTGCCTCGAGAGCCGCTAAAAAATCATCCAAACACCTCCATTAGAATTGTATATACATAATGTAAATACATTTGTAATGTAGTAATGGGCACATTTATAATAACATTTAATATTTACTTATTTTGATCATATTAAGCATATGCTGCGCATTAACTAAAAAAACGCATCACTGCAGACTTCATGAGAGCCAACAAACATAATAAAACATCACTTACTGTGCAAGGTCTGCTGTCATTAGGATGTTCATATATTCTCATTTAGATGAGTGTCTCATAATCCTCGCGAATAAATCCTTCCAGGTCCTATATGGCGGTCAAAGTGTACCAACTTGTCGGATTATCTCCTCAGCCATCTACTCTTCAGGTGGGAGGCATGATTTATGATCTACAATAAACTTACAGGGAGCAGGGAAGCGAGGAAGCAGCAGACCACTCAATGATGTAAAACAACTGGACACACGGGAGTGATCACAGCACCGCTATAAACAGCTTGTATTCGCTAGCGCTTAAAATAACAATATCACTAATATTTCACAAAATGTAAATGGAGTATTTTTGGCGCTTTTTGATTGGTTATTTATTGGATTCTATGTAAGCAGACTTTTATTTACGTTTGTTAAATATTTAGAATGCATAAAAAACATTTTTTATCCATCGTCATGTCTTTCATAATGATTGTGAACAATAGGCAATATGTCAAAAAAAAGAGCAGTTCCCTTTTAAATGATATTAAAATGCATTAAATGTTCAGAGGCAATAAAATAATATAATTCAAGTGCAACTGGCAAAAAAAAAAGACAACAAAACAAACCACCCAATCAAGTTTTTCCAATTGGGGGAAACATGCACTTCAAGAAGTTCAGTAATTATTGAAGTGCAATGTTTGTTTACCTATTTAGGATGATTAATTTATTCACTTTCCATTTACTATAGTACAGAATACTACAGTAATGAAACATGTTTATTGCGTTTGAAAGGGTTATTGTTATTGTTATTGTTATATGTAGTGATTACATTACTGCTTAATTTGGCCACTGTTAATGCAAACTTTTCAACTCTTCAACATTAGTATTGTCAAATGCTTACAATTCTGTTTATAAAAATATTGCATGCTTTTGATTGTATATAATAACGATCTGGAGTTGGACATGGGCATTTAATTTGTTTTAAGTTGCATTAAAAAGGCATTAAAAAGCATTAAATTGGACTTGCTGTTACCTATGGAAACCCTCAATCGGATGATATAATAAATGTTGTGGTATTGAACGCGACATTAAATGTTTTAATTATTTATCTGTATTTGTAAAGTATGTTTTAATAATGTCAAAATTGTTTAATACGCTAAACTTCTGCATATTACAAAAAGTGGACTGTTACAAAACCATGCTGATTGTCAAAGATGTTAAATAATATAACATGTTAATGAAAGCTTTCGTTATTCTGGAAATAAATTGGGTTATACTTGTATAGCGCTTTTCTACCTTCAAGGTACTCAAAGTGCTTTGACACTATTTCCACATTGGCACGCCCACTCTCCCAACTGCGCCACGCCGTCCCCAAATTCATTGTGTATTTCCAAGGTAATATTATTTATATAGTGCTGGGATACACATGATTTCAGCCTGTCTAAGCTCCTCTTGGACAACCGATTTCTGACCTCGGTCGATTTCTGACCTCAAATCCTCGTTACGGCCCTGCATTGTGTTTTGCACTTGAAAAGAACATTTGTTTATTCAGGTGCAGATGCATTTTATATGAGCAATATTAAAAGGTCTGATCATTAATGATTAATAGTCTTTGTGCTGTAATGTAGGCTAGGGCCCATGAGACTTGCCAGCCGGAATGTAACACAAACAAATCCTTCTCCATTGAAGAAAACATCATTTTAACACCCTCGTCACTGCAGTCTGCGTGGTAATCAGCTGTATTATCAATGACAGGAACAGCGAATGATGAAAGATGATCGGTGTTTTGTTATTTGCGTTTTTTTTTTTAATCCGGTTTGGGAATTCTCAAGGACTCGGTGTGTTTGTGAATGTTCCATCCACCTGAGCAGGCGCACACTCTCACTTCAAGGCATTCACACTCAAACGATCACACAAACTTCTAATTAGGCCTCTGCAAAGCAAACAACTTGATTAAGACTCAAGAGGGGCGGAGAATCAGGTGCGAACACCGTGGGTCATGAAACCAAGTGTGAATGCACGCCAAGGATGTGCGTTAAACAACGCAGTGCGATTTGTTTTAAGAAACACTCCTGAGGGAGCGTGTTCTTTCGGCGTGTTCCGTCTCCAGCTATGCCGCTCACTACCTGGTTGTCGTCCTCTCGCTGTGAATAGTGTAGATTTGCCTCTGGGAAGAACTGTTCTGTTCTTCTTGAAGCTGCACTACTTCCACGTCCACTCAGCTTTTTCTTTTGTTACAAATCATGGATAGCTATGAGGCACAAAGGAAGCAAACCAAACTGCATCATATACTCAGAAATTTAAAATGCATCACTTTTGTTTTTTCCCCATTTTCCTACACTGCACAAACTGAAATCTAAGTAAGATTAAATATCTGAACTACGGGTGATATTTGCTTATTTTCTGTCTGATAAGATAATTCTTCTCACTAAATAAATGATAAATGGGTTATACTTGTATAGCGCTTTTTTTACCTTCAAGGTACTCAAAGCGCTTTGACAGTATTTCCACATTCACCCATTCACACACACATTCACACACTGATGGCGGGAGCTGCCATGCAAGGCGCTAACCAGCAGCCATCAGGAGCAAGGGTGAAGTGTCTTGCCCAAGGACACAACGGACGTGACTAGGATGGTAGAAGGTGGGGATTGAACCCCAGTAACCAGCAACCCTCCGATTGCTGGCACGGCCACTCTACCAACTTCGCCACGCCGGCAGATTTTATGTTAGAGTGTTTTACTTGTTTTAAGGGTTCTTGTCCTAAATGATCTCAGTAAGATATTACAGCTTGTTGCTGAGATTTGATGACCTATATTGAGTAAAACATGCTTTAAACTAGAATATCAACTGCTGTGTCATCTATAGGGTTGTGTATCGAGTATCGATTGGAACCGGGACTAACTTTCCGATTCTTCCGGAATCGTTCAAAAGTTTAAATTTCGATTCCTAGTTTCGATACCCAGTCCGCCGACCGGAAAAGAAAAAAAGAATAAGTCCCCCGACCAGAAGAAGAAGCCGCTAAACACCAACGAAGAAGCCGAGCCTATGTAGCCGAGCGAGTCAGTCAAGCATGGATAGCGGGCGTCGGCGGTCGAAGTGTGGCTTTATTTTACTAAAAAAATGAAATATCGGCGAAATGTAACACGTGCGACAGGACTGTTTCGTGCTTAGGAGGGTGCACGTCGAACATGATGAAGCACCTCCGAGTACAAATAAATGCGTGTCCCGTCTTCGACGCGCTGCGCCGACCGTCCTCCCGTGCCCCTTCCTCTGGCTTCGACGCCCAGCCTGGCACCTCGGTGACTGCATTGCAGTCCGAATCCGGTAAGTAAAACAATATATATGCAATAAATAATGTGTTTTGCGCCAACGTCGAGGCAGCTAACAAATTAGCCCGCATATTTTTTCATAGACAATTTACAACCTGCTAGCCAGGCTCCGCGATGTGCTCAGCGTACTCCGTTCACCGTAGCGGCAATGGGGAAGATGTCGGTGCCACAGACGGAAGAGTGCCACAGAAAGGTCACTGCACACATAGTCAAAAGACTGCATCCCTTTTCAGAGGTGGAATCTCCAACATTTAGGTTAGTTAAGCAATAACGTTAGAGCTAAGCTAATTGATACTGGGCTAAACAGTAACAGCAACATTACATGTTTGTTTATGTTTGCAGGGATATGGTGAAAACTCTCAACCCAAAATACATACCACCTTCCAGGGACTACCTGTCAAACACATTGATCCCGGCATGGTACAAGAAGAATCGGAATCGCCAGGAATCGGAATCGAAACAAAGAATCGGAATCGGAATCGTTCGAATTCAAACGATACCCAACCCTAGTCATCTACACTCACAAGTATAAAACTACTTTTTTAAAGTAATAATTTCTTACTTCAAGCATAAAAAAAAATCATGATTTTGACACGAATGTGTCTCATAATTAAAACAGATGACAGCCAAATGGACTTTGCTGTTTTATTTTCAATGAAACAATAGAAAATACGTACTCATATAGTAGTACAGTTGGCACAGTACAGTAAACTGACAGTTCATATTTAAACATATAACATTTTAAACAATTTTGAACATAAATAGTTCATGCACATTTAGATAAATTCTTCAAAATTACAATTAAAAAAAAGTTGTCCGGGGGCCGGGCTATTTATATGCGCACTAATTGACTGAAAGAGCACGCACTTGGCGCGATGATGTCATGTTATCGATGGATAACAATAAACTAGTTTTTAGTGTAAGTTTGCTGGTTTCAAGAAATGTAATGCCGAGCGCATATCATTATGTCAAGATAATGGCACTAGCATTTACTTACTTGAAGAATATTTTTCAACATATTGAGAAAAAAGGTCTCTTTTTTTTTCTACCAAGAATAGGGCACTTGTTATTAGTGAGAATATACTTATTTTAAGGTATTTTGGGGTTCATTGAGGTTAGCTAATTGTACTTGTTTTGGAAAGTCTTGACAAGCCAAATGTTCTTGTTCTACTGGCAGATAATTTTGCTTAGTTCAAATAAAATACCCCTAATTTTTGTATTTTTTTCCCTTGTTTTTGAACACTGACTTTTTGCAGTGTAGTACTTATATGCACATGAAAGGCTGTTGAGTTGTGCAATAAAAGCTCACTCAGAAATGTTTACGTGACCTTGGTGCAGTCATTTGAGGTGAAATAGCACTCCGACCATTAGCCAATCCAATTAACAAAAAAAACATCTCTCAGGTTTGATCCTTAACAGCAAATTGGTGACATAACCAAAGCAGGGTTTCCACAGGTTTCAGCACATCTGCTATAACGCTTTTTAATGCCCATTTTAATGCCATTTGAAAAATGTTATGTCCACTTTTATGTCTATGTTTGTGTGTGTGTATATATATGTATGTATATATATATATATATATATATATTAGTATTTATATTATCCATCCATCCATTATATTTATGTGTATATATGTATTTCTCTGTCTCTCTCTGTCTCTCTCTCTCTCTCTCTCTCTCTCTCTCTCTCTCTCTCTCTCTCTCTCTCTCTCTCTCTCTCTCTCTCTCTCTCTCTCTCTCTCTCTCTCTCTCTCTCTCACTCTTTTAAACACATTTCATTAAAGCTTGAAACTTGAAAATTATGTCTTGAGTACACTTATTAATGATGCATTTTTTTATTTTGTGCGATTAATCGTGATTAATTTTGAGTTAACTATGAACAAAATTCAATATTGCGATTAAATATTGTAATCGTTTCACAGTATATATATATATATATATATATATATATATATATATATATATATATATATATATATATATATATATATATATATATATATATATATAAATACAGTATACATATATATATGTGTGTATATATATACAGTACATATACAGTATATATATATATATATATATATACACTGTATCTTTAATATATATATATATATATATATATATATATATATATATATATATATATATATATATATATATATATATATATGTATGTATATATATATATATATATATATATATATATATATATATATATATATATATATATATATATATATATATATACATATATATATACAGTATATATATATATATATATTTGTGTACAAGTTTTGAAAAAACTTATAAGTTAAAGTTAAAAGTTAAAGTACCAATGATTGTCACACACACAATAGGTGTGGTGAAATTTGTCCTCTGCATTTGACCCATCCCCTTGTTCACCCCCTGGGAGGTGAGGGGAGCAGTGAGCAGCAGCAGTGCCGCGCTCGGGAATCATTTTTGGTGATTTAACCCCCAATTCCAACCCTTGATGCTGAGTGCCAAGCAGGGAGGTAATGGGTCCCATTTTTATAGTCTTTGGTATGACTCGGCCAGGGTTTGAACTCACAACCTACCGATCTCAGGGCGGACACTCTAACCACTAAAGACATGTTTACTTGCATGTTCTGATTTTTTTAATGTTATGTATAATATTATTGTTGGAATAAAGTTAGAAAAAAAAAAGGCATGTGATTGGTCAGCTTGTTATAACATAATAGTGCGGCTTTCACCCATCTTCGCAAACGCCTCTTTCTACGGTTTCGAAGCACCGTGTTCTTTAAAAGTGACCGTTTCTAAATGATTAGTTCCAGCTCCAACATCGAAGTTGGTGTTGCTACCACTGCTACACACAGGAAAAGTATTATGGAACAACAACCCAGGCCAGCGAGGAGCATACCAACTGGTTCAGACCTGATGGAACAGACTGTAAATGTGAGACATGGACAAGTGTTAGAAAGGACTGAACACGCATAGTAAATTCATGGAATATATAATATGTTGTTTGTTTCTGGTCCCTAAACACACCATACAACTGAAGTAATAAAAACAGTGAAATCCAGCATTATTGTTTTGAAAGTTTCAGCTGTGCCACACAATAATATCTGGAGATATCAAGTGTATTCACTAACTTTGTTGGACTCAAATGTGTTTTAGCTCTTGGATTGCTTTGGTAGTTTGCCCATTGACATCTAAAATAATACATGCAGTTTATTGTTAGTCATTCCTTGTGTCTGTGGATTTTTTAATTTTTTTTTGCATTTTTCCATTTATACTAAGCGCGTTCCCTTAACGTGGAGAGATGACTGCCAAAGCAGAGCTGTATATTGAGATTAGAAGTAGTCAAAGAGGCAGATACAGTATTGGCAGTCAGAACAAACAGCTGATGTGTGACAGAGATACGGGTGAATGGAATTTACAGGGATGTATGTGGCTTCAATACACTCAATCAATGGCGTCTACTATGTTTTTTACATGCTGGTGGAGGGCTTTGCTTTATTTGCTGTCTAGATTGCCATGGAAACTGACATTCCCTCGAAGGAGCTTGGCAGTCGCCACCAATTTGAGTGCGGGTAATGGTTCAAAATTGTCTGTAAAGTGCCTCGGAGGCGAGATTATATTCAACCTGCTTCTTTCACAACAGCTCGGTTTTACAGAGACTGGAGAAGAAACACAATCAAAGGGAAGTAGATAACATGTTGCTATCATCAGAGATTTTCAATCGGGCTTTTTTTGTTTCAGGTTTGGCAGATATCAAATACTTCTTTTACATCCATGGGAAAAATGGTGTGGGCATTCTGAAACTAAAGCAGAGAAAAAATTAGGGATGAGTGAGTTGAAAAATAAAGCTGATGTAGATCCACGCTATTGTACTTGTTGCCTCTACTTTTCAGCGATAAAAAGATTAGGACCCTCCCAAATATATTACATCCATTTTTAAATTGTGTTACTTAAATTTATTTTCACATAAAAAAAACACTAATTTTTTTTTTTTTCAGTAGCGACTTCCTTGTTCCTTTACGGCAGGGGTGTCAAAGTCAAATGGACGGAGGGCCAAATAAAAAATTTAGCTACAAGCCGAGGGCCGGACTGTTCGAATGTTCATTGAAAAATTTTTAAATGACGCATATAGTCTAGTGAACCTAATTGAACCTACTGAAAACCTAACAAATATATTCCAATATGATCAGATAAATAAAGCAATATTTTCTTATGGCTCTGTCAGTAATCTTTAATTTTCAACAGACACAAAAGACAAATTTCCTTTATATAAAAATCCCCATAACATGAACATTAAATGAAAGAAACCGGTATTCAAGGCACCATCAGTAGCCTATATTTTCTATTTTAGCAAAAGTGGGCTAAATTTACTTCAAAGAAAAAAACAATAATAGCAATTTTCTATCATCCACTCAACTGAAATATTTTTAAAATATAATTAAATTGAAATACAATAAAATAAAGTGCAAAAATCTATAAATCAAAAACAACACTTTGTTTAAGGAGAAGTAACATGCAGTGAAAACAAATATTAAACTTTAACTTTTAAACTTGAATTGAGTAAAAACTCTAAATATGTGATTGCACAGTAATGTTCACATTAAACCCCCCTCCTCCCTCCGTGGGAGGGAGGCGAGTTGGGTGCCCGAAACCCCCCGCTGGTTTCGGCCCGCCCCTTGGCGCGCGTGGCACGGCGGGCTCCGCGACCCGACGGCTGGCCCTCGTGGCTTGACGGCGGGCGTGTCCCGACGGGCCGCGCGTAGGGGTCAAACGCAGAAGTCTCAGGGCCTCGTGGTGAGGGGGTGGCCTGCGGGTTTCGGCCCGCTTGACCCCCCCGCTCCGCTTGGCGCGCGCGGCACATGACGGGTTCCGCTACCGACGCTCGGGCTGCAGCCCGACGGTGGTGCGGGCCCGGCGGTGACGCGCGGTTTGGGGAAACAAAGCAGAAGTCTCAGGGCCTCGGGGCCGGGTTTCGGCCCGCCCCCTTGGCGCGCGTGGCACGGCGGGCTCCGCGACTGACGGCCGGGCTGCAGCCCTTCGGCCGGCAGGCGCGTCCCGGCGGGCCGCTCGCCCCCTTTCGGAACCTTGGACCGGCATCCGCTTGGTGCGTGTAAAAGATCTGCGGTCTAAAAAAAAAAAAAAAAAAAAAAAAAAAAAAAAGATCTGCGGTCTGCGGGCCGGTTCTAATAATAAATCAAGATCATCCCAAGGGCCGTAAAAAACCTTCTCGCGGGCCGGATATGGCCCGCGGGCCTTGACTCTGACATATGTGCTTTACGGAATCCAGTCAACTTCCTTTGTTTCACTTTATCGAACTGTGCATGCAAGTGATGTCGAGGCAGCATTGGGGCCACATTGGGGTCATATTGGGGCCTGTGCGCTTTTATACTGGCGTCTGATAAAAAATATATTTTTACTTGCAGTGTAAACAGTCAGCTGGAAAAAATCTGATTTAGAAAAAAACCCCGATTTGGGCCACTTTGGCCTGCAGTGTAAACGCAGTCTTTGTCTCTGTGGGCGGAGGCGGGACCGCTAGCTTACACACAGGAATGAAGAGGTGAAAATATGATGTGCGGTGTGGGAATATTATAGCTTCAAACCGAATGATCAACATGAGCCCATCAACACGGACATTGTTTGTTTACTTGTTTGGGATTATTAAATATGATATGTCTTTACCATTCAATTACAATGGGAAAAATATAAATGAGAATTTTAAGTTTATTGCGTTTAAAAGGAATGCTTGCAATATCATTGCATATTATGATTAAATTAGTGCTTGATTTGGTCTCAAAAATGTCATGTCTGTTGATCATGTTTTTGTTTGGCCATGTGCTGTTTGTTTTTTAGACTCTTTTTAGTTCCTGGTTGTGCACTCTTGTTTGTTTTGTCACCATAGCGACCATTAGTTTCACCTGTTTCACGTTTTGCACTCGCGCACCTGTTGTCAATCATGTCTGTTTTATTTAAGCCCATTGTTGCCAGGAAGTCAGCCTGGCGACATTAACTATCATAACTCTGCTCACTTCATGCCATGCTACTTCTGCTACCATAGTTCATGCTGATCATTTCACGTCATAGTAAGTGTCTTTTTGGTTTCATGTTCATAGTTAATTGCCTTTGTGTTAGTCTTTTGTTTTCATTAGCCACGTTTGAACTTCCGCCCTTGTGCGCGCTTTTCGTTTGTTCTTTTTGTTAGTGTTTAAATAAATATGTCTTTACCTTCACGCCATGTCCAGTCCAAGTTCTCTTGCATCTCGGGAAAACAATCACACCATAGTCGACGTCCTGACAAAAATAATGCTGACAATAACACAATTTACCGGCAATAATTTGT
>NC_084743.1:56084458-56256958 GCF_033978785.1 Entelurus aequoreus | reverse complement strand
TGACGGCAGCATTAATGATGATATTGGCTGCCTGCCGGGCATGGATCAATAAGGCTTACATCCAGTTACTATCTGATTATACTTCCTTGGCAAAGAGGTAGAAAAAGATTATTTTTTAAATCTTTTTTCTTTTTTTACCGTAGGGGTCATGAGGGATGAAAAGGTAAAACATTACAAATTGTAATTGTCCAAAATAATCCCCAAAATTTCCCCAACATAATTAAATAAATGGTTGTAATCAGAGTGCTCTTTCATTCATGCACAATGATTACTGTGTGCTGATTGCCAGGGAAGGATTTGATTAACTGTCCCCTGTCGGAACAGATAACTAGTCAATACCACATGCAAACACAAATATATTTCCATCACTCCAGAGGACAGTACATTGACTTACATTAACCTCATGGAAAGTAATTCTCATCATTAGCATACTGCTTGTATCAATCAATCGAGTAGAAAGCTGCAGATTGGTTAAATTATAATATAGTGATTCCTGGGTTAATCCGTTCTGAAGGCAAAATCGTATGATAACCGTAATAATTATTCCCATCGGAAACTTTATAAATCCAAAGTTCTACACACCCAAAAATGTCACTTTTTTATACAGAATGCAGTTTACTATGATTTATTGCTTGAATTCAATAGTTTGTCAAACCTTATGTATCCTTTTTGTATCCGCACGGACAACGACTTTGTGCTCGCTCGACTTTGTTTACATCATCTGATGCAAACACACATGCGCCAGACCGCAGGGCAGCTGGTAAGCGCCATATTGGGCTAGACCAGACCTGGGCATTCTGCGGCCCGCGGGCCACATCTGGCCCTTTGTGCGTCCCTGTACGGCCCGCGTGAGGCCAATTATAAATGACAAAATACATTTTAAAAAGTATCTATGTCGAGTGTGCAATACAACGGTGCTGCTTTTGTTTTGAAAATCTTTATTTGTATTACTTCCGTGTGGACGTATGCGTGTGCGTGATTGTGAGTGAATGTGAACAGCTGCAATCATTAATTAAAAAATAAAGTTGAAAAAACATCTATGTCGTGCACGCAGTACAACTGTGCTGCTTTTATTTTGAAAAGTATCATTTATGGGCGTGTGTCCGTGTGTAACCTGCGAGTGAAGGTGCACATGCAGCGACAAGTGATGCACGGTTTACACCCGAGACGCTAAAAAGAGAAAAGTTGATGAAGAATGGCGTGTTTCCAACAAGACATGGACTGCAAAGCAACGTTCCCTCTAAGGTGCGTGCCTGCGCAATTGCGCACTGCTCAAGCGTCTGCTGCGCGGAGCAAATATATGCCGCGCACCAAATCAAATCCCATCTGAATTCTAAACAAAATAAACATATTTTTTCTATGTAATTTTGCAATGCAACTTTGAGTGACAGTGACAACAAGCGGCCCTAACGGTGTTCGTCAACACCGTTCAATTGAACACCGTTCAATTATTGTAACGTCTATTGAGATGCTTCGAGGTCAGGAATTATATCGATCACTTTATTAAGCAAAACTGTTTATATTCGGACATAACCACACCAAAAACATGAGTAAAACACTTCTATCTCGAAAAACTAGTCATTTTCTGCCGTACAAACCAGGCCAAAACCAACTTGTCATCTGTCACCAACACGCATAGCACTAAACCACTGGTGCGTTTACGGCCACACAAAAAGTCGGACAACTCAAACACCACACAAAGTTACACTATGACTCCTCAGTCACACGTGTGCTTATTTTACTGTCATTTATTATTAATGTTAATTTATTTATATTAGTCATGGAATGCTGTTACACACACTATGTTGAAGTATTACTATTATTATTAATTATTATTATTTATCTTACGGTATATATCAAAAATAATATTGAGCAAAATTTAATTGAAATATTGTCGATGTGGCCCTCCAGCAGTGCTCGGGTTGCTCATGCGGCCCCCGGTAAAAATTAATTGCCCACCCCTGGGCTAGACTTACCGTAGCAGCGTGCTTTTTGCAGTGAGACTCTGGACATATTAATTCGGGTCTACGGTGGGTTATTTTGCAACCGTACTTAAAAAAAAAAAAAAAAAGGCAGCGGGACTAAATCGCTAAGATATGTTTATTCGTACTAAAACCGAAACAGTGCTTTAAAACAGAGTGATATTTTTTGGTTAAAAAAATGGTCTTAAACCGAATCATACTAAAACCTGGAGTTATGAAAACATGTACCACTGCGCGAGGGATGTAACGATATGAACATGTCATACCACGGTTATCATGACCAAAATGATCACAGTCACCATTATTTTCGTGGTATTGTGCTGAAAAAGTACTGCACACTAAAATCTTTTGAGCAGGTATTTTTTTTAAACAATTAAAATTAATTCACACTGTTAAAAACCCACTATTTATCATGTTTTGTGTTTCTTAAGTTTCATGCTAGTGTTTTAGTCCTAGTATTTGATCTGTTTTAATGGCTAAGACCTTATTGATTTAAATATTTATTTGTACTGTAGCGCTTTAGGATTTATTAAAACAAATTGTTTTAATCATTTATTATTTCATTTGGGCGTTGTGGCGTCAGCGGTCCTTGAACACACCGTAAAAACACTTTTGTCTTGTATTCCCCTGAGTATAGAAGGATCAGTCTGTACAGCTGGTAGGTTCAATGTGCACAATTGAATATCTTAGTTGTGCAGACAGTAATGTGTTTATGTAAGTTTAGATTGAGGGTATGTCGTTTCTTAAAGGGGAAAGACGTTAATGTCTCTTGTTTTCATGTTAGCATTTAAGCTGGCGCCAGTCAGTCTGTGGGTTTGTCAAAGTGCAGTTATCAGTCACGTTTTTTTTTATCATTTTGATTTAAAAGAGTGATACTAACCGTCAAGAGTTATATCATTCTGACCGTTTATTGTTACATCCCTACACTGCACACATTGTTTACAAACAACTTCAAAGTAAGATTAACACTTGTGTAATGTTCATATTGTTGTTACTCAGCCAGCGTTTGTGGGTCTGATGGACCCGTTGCATTTTGTGGATTTAATGCCTCACAATCAAACACTTTTATGTTAAAATACTGAACAGATGTTTACCTTATCTCAATAAACATCTGTTCAGTTGTTGTTACTCAGCCAGCGTTTGTGGGTCTGATGGACACGTTGCATTTTGTGGCTTTTAATGCCTCACAATCAAACACTTTTATGTTAAAATACTGAACAGATATTTACCTTATCCCAATAAACGTCTGTTCAGTATTTTAACATAAACGTGTTTGATTGTGAGGCATTAAAAGCCACAGAATGCAACGGGTCCATCAGACCCACAAACGCTAGCTGAGTAGCAACAATATGAACGTTGCACAGAAAATTTCTCTGCCAGTTTCTGCATCCCACAGGGATTCTTCTTTTGTGTTTCTGCACCTGCGGTTCTCACACAAGGTTGCAACATTGTTTGTTAACACTGTCTGCTCTCATTTCTCGCACATTTGACCGTCTGATGTTCTGTGTACCTACACGCTGTCCTCCTCCTGTCTAGGCCTGCTGTGTGTGTGTGTGTATGTGTGTGTGTGTGTGTGTGTGTGTGTGGGTGTGTGTGGTACACAGAACATCAATTTCCCCACTTCTATTAGCCCCTGGTCCAGTGGACCCGGACATCTTATATGTAATAGAGATGTGTAGTGGGGGGGGGGGGGGTGTAGGGTGTGTGGTCATTAAATATGTATTCTGATATATGTTCTTCACAGAAAATGAGCCAGTCAGTGAGACTCAGTTTAAAAAATGTATTAATTGTATGGTTTTTCTTTTAATAAAAAATGAAAACGGGTCCCACAGACCCGAACACCACACAAGGGTTAAGTCCACCACTTTACCTGCTTTTAAATATCAGAATTGGTGAGAGAGAGTCAGCATTCTCGGAAACTCTTCAAATTCCAGCACTCAGGCTTGAATAATGAACAATTACCAGCTACAAGAACCAGAAAAGGTTGTGAGTGACATGGCTCAATAGGCAATTACAGAAGCGCAATGGTAGACGCTGCTGACAGGAGCCAAGCATGTGTGAGAAGCTCATGTTGTTGATGGATGTTTAACTCACTCCATCTGCGGTTCACATGTGTACTTTACTTTATATGCACTTATACTCGGGCTGGTCGCCACACCGCACTGCATACTGAGAGGACGTCCCTTCCATAATAAAGGTAATTTATATACCAATAGATCATTACAAATTCAAGTGGTACCACCTTTTTTGTTGTAGACACCCATGAACACGGTTTAGAGAGAATAATCACAGTTTTACATAATGGTGGACTGGGACAAAAATTTGACCACATACTTTTTGGTCCAGACCGGCCCACCACAATCCGCAGGCAGATATTGTGCCAACTCACCCCATTGATGTAAATGTATACACTAGTGTTGTCCCGATACCAATATTTTGGTACCGGTACTACAAATACTTTGATACTTTTCGATACTTTTCTAAATAATTGGGACCACAAAAATGTATTTATTTTAACAAAAAATCTGAGGGTACATTAAACATATGTTTCTTATTGCAAGTTTGTCCTTAAATATAATAGTGAACATACTAGACAACTTGTCTTTTAGTAGTAAGTAGTAAGTACACAAGCAAAGGCTCCTAATTAGTAACATATTGTGTCATTTTCCATTCTATTATTTTGTCAAAATTATTAAGGACAAGTGGTAGAAAATGAATTATTCATCTACTTGTTAATTTACTGTTAATATCTGCTTATTTTCTGTTTTAACATGTTCTATCTACACTTCTGTTAAAATGTAATAATCACTTATTCTTCTGTTGTTTGGACACTTTACATTAGTTTTGGATGATACCACACATTTGGGTCTCAATCCGATACCAAGTAGTTACAGGATCATACATTGGTCATATTCAAAGTCCTCATGTGTCCAGGGACAAATTTTTCCTGAGTTTATAAACATAATATAAATAAAATAAAAAACCGAAAGAAGATGTTGTGATGCCAAAAAATATCGATACACAAAAAAATATCGATACACATTCTATACATATACATTCACTGTACATACACACATATACACATACTGTACATATACATTCACTGTACAAACACACATATACGACATACTGTACATTTACATTCACTGTACAAGCACACATATACACATACTGTACATATACAAGTACATATGCACACATACACTCATGCACATAATCACGTTTCATCAAACATATATTAACGTTGTTGCCCTAGGGTAAACTGGGTACAACACATGGCACACTGACAAAGCTTAACCTATTGTTACTATAACAATCTACAAGGTTAATGTAGGTTGCTTTTCTTTCTTCCCCTCCATTTTTCTGCATTCTTTCGTATCTCAAGTTATGATTACGTATATGTATTGTTGCATTTGAACAATTGTATTGTTGATAATAAAGGAAAAGTATTGGTATTATTTATTATCAATAGCACTATTTCTATTGGTATTCATATTGCTCCATTTTTAGTGTAATAATGCTCATTGTCATTTCTGTATTATTTTTTATTTTCGCTAACTGCTTATTTGCTATTACTTTTACCATCATATTTGTACATGTCGTATTTGCTGATGTTGCTCTGTTGTTGTTGTTGTTGTTGTTGTGTTTGTTGTTTTTGCCTCTCTGTCTAATCCCCCTCTTGTCCCCACAATTCCCCCCTCTATCTTCCTTTTTTTCTCTTTCTATCCCCTCCTGCTCCGACCCGGCTGCACCAAATGATAATATAAATACATTTAACAAAGTCAAAATACAAATAAGGCAACAAGAGAAGTATCCTACACTTCTCTTTTGTAAAGTAAATCTGAACAGCCGATATGGGCGTCTACAGCTACTATATGATTTGCCTGAGAAGCTGGGCAGGACAAAAAAAAAAAAAATCAAAAAAAAAATCGATGTAATTATAGTTGTATCGACTAGATACGCTCCTGTACTTGGTATCATTACAGTGGATGTTAGGTGTAGATCCACCAATGGGGGGTGAACCGGTACTTTTCAGAGGCTGTATAGTACCGAATATGATTCATTAGTATCGCGGTACTATACTAATACCGGTATACTGTACAACTCTAGTATACACATAAACCATGAATAAGACTACTATACTGAACGGTATTCAAATAGGGCTGCAACAATTCATTGATTAGAAAAAAGCTTTGATATAATTTATGTTGCTTAAATTAATGGTTAATAATTATCAAAGACTGCATTGAGTGCCCGGAAGTATAAATACGCAGACATAGTTTCCGCATGGCTGCTGTGTTGATCTGTGGGTGCCATGATCTGTCAATGAAGATGAATGAAAAAATGTCAATGAAGCCATGTTAAAAGTGCAAAATTATAAAGGTTATCGCAAGCAGCAAAAACATTTATTTCAACAATTTTCCCTAAAATACGCATTGATGCAAGGGTTGCACGGTAAACCGGTACTAATCAAAAAGTACCAGTACCGTTCTTTCATCCGAGTGCCGCTTTGCGGCGGTGACTACAGAGCCGAGGTGTATGATGTTGAGTGTGTCAAAACGCACACACAAAATGCATACAAGCAATAACATCTTGGAGCTTAGGGATGGCTATGCAAAACGAAACTAAAACTGAACTGGCTGCAAAGTAAACAAAAACAGAATGCTGGACGACAGCAAAGACTTACAGCGCGTGGAGCAGACGGCGTCCACAAAGTACATCCGTACATGACATGACAATCAACAACAAAATAGGAGCGCAAGACAAGAACTAAAACACTACACACAGGAATACAGCAAAAAACTCCAAATAAGTCAGGGCGTGATGTGACAGGTCGCGAGACAGTACACCTACTTTGAGACAAGAGCTATAGTGATGCATGCCTAGTTGTGGTTTGAATTCATATCCAATAATTGCGAGAACGACTTTTAATAGTCAATATCGGCTGCTGAGTTTAATTTTTTAATGTTTTCTGCTAGTGGTGTGCCTGGGGATTTTTTTCAATGAAACAAATGTGCCCCCGCTCACAAAAGGTTGAACAACACTGTGGTATGGTATGGTGTCTCGAAAATGCATCGTTATAATAACCTCTGTTTATAAAGAATTTGACTGTAATGAAATGGCGCTGTAGTGGCAGATGACGGGTTGTCAGAAAATCACAGTAATGTTATCGTGTCCTTTTGTTTCGCAGGTTCATGGTTTTGCACACACACTGGAAAAGGTAATCACACACACACGCACACCTGCACTTTTTTTTCTCCGCCTCCTGTTTCTCGTTCTTGTCTGGACACAATTAACAGGCATTCGGGTTATCAGCGTACAAATAACTGCATGTAAAACATAAATTGGAAAAGGTTTAATGTTGACAGTCACATTAAGAATATGCCAACATGCACCTGCTGATGCTGTGTTGTGTGTTTCTAGAGAGATACTGTACAAATGCATGTTATTATTTGTATTATTTATGTGTGTTAGCAAGTATTGCAACATTACAGTAGGAGCTACAAAATTGCATTCTTGTTTTTTTTATTTTGCTTTTATGGTAATTGTGAACCTGCAGCTTCTTTTGGTCTATTTGCGGCAGATGGACTCTACTAGTTTTATGTCTGCGGCCTTCCCTCTGTAGGGCCCAGAGTATTTTAGTCCAGAATAATCCCTACCATCTGCTGTCTCCTTTACTACGTTTGAGTGCTCTATAACTCCTCGTCTTATATTGTTCACTGTTTATATTCTCCTGCAGTTCCACTTTTTTTGCCCCGTACTTTCCTTCCCATTCACTCCTTAATTATAGACCATGCCCACCAATTTTATACCACTCAATCTCAATCTGGCAGCTGCCTCGTCTCCCCGTTCTACGCGTCTCCATCACCTTCTTTTTATGAGACCCTTGCACCTCATTCTGTTCCTTTACTTCCAACACTTTGGGTGGTGCCGCACACACAATTGCTTCTAAGTACCTTTGTCTGGAGCCTTCTTTCGATTCATACCAGCACACAAACTGTACAGACTCCCCACAGCCTGTACACTCCTAATCCGGGTTTCAACACAGACTTCACAGAGAAAATCCTCTCGTACACGTAGTAAGCGTATAGGCTGCACCGTTTTCTCAGGGAAAATTACTCCTCAGTAGTGTAAACCTGCTGATTGGAGAAGAATTTAAATTCCTTCTGACAAGCGTTCCCGTGGTAATACCTTACTAGTACTTGGTGGAGTTTTTGCTCCAATAACAATAGTTATGTTTGCTGATGGTCTTCTGTGATTAGAGTTGTTATATATATATATATATATATATACATATATATATATATATATATATATATATATATATATATATATATATATATATATATATATATATATATATATATATATATATATATATATATATATATATATGTATATGTATATTTATTTATATATATATATATATGTATATATATATATATATATATATATATATATATATATATATATATATATATATATATATATATATATATATATATATATATACATATATATATATATATACATATATATACTTTTTTGTAAATTATTTATATATATATATATATATATATATATATATATATATATATATATATATATATATATATATATATATATATATATATATATGTATATATATATATATATATATAATAATAATAATAATTTAATATATATATACAGTACAGGCCAAACGTTTGGACACACCTTCTCCTCATTCAATGCGTTTTCTTTATTTTCATGACTATTTACATTGTAGATTGTCAGTGAAGACATCAAAACTATAAATGAACACATGTGGAGTTATGTACTTAACAAAAAAAGGGTGAAACAACTGGAAACATGTTTTATATTCTAGTTTCTTCAAAATAGCCACCCTTTGCTCTGATTGCTGCTTTGCACACTCTTGGCATTCTCTCGGTGAGCTTCAAGCACACCTGTGAACGGAAACCGTTTCAGGTGACTACCTCTTGAAGCTCATGGAGAGAATGCCAAGAGTGTGCGAAAAAGTCATCAGAGCAAAGGGTGGCTATTTTGAAGAACTCCACATGTGTTCATTCATAGTTTTGATGCCTTCAGTGACAATCTACAATGTAAATAGTCATGAAAATAAAGACACAGTGCAGGGATTATGAACAATTAATTGGAGGCAGCCACCACAGTTGACATACTTCACACTAAAGTCTCAGTTTCTCCGTAACTGTTGGTGTAATACCTTTTTTTGGTAATTCTGCATATATTTTTACGTTTATTATGTCGTCAGGAGCGTCACTAAACACTGCATAAATGTATACAGCGGAGAGCATCAAATACGGCTGTTAAAGCATGTTTTATTTGTAAGTATAGGAGCTGGAGTATGTTCAAAACTATATTTTGACGTATTATTTGTAGGGATATCCAATAATGGCTTTTTTGCCGATATCCGATATTCCGATATTGTCCAACTCTTAATTACCGATTCCGATATCAACCGATACAGATATATACAGTCGTGGAATGAACACATTGTTATGCCTAATTCTGTTGTGATGAACCGCTGGATGCATTAAACAATGTAACAATGTTTTCCAAAATAAATCAACTCAAGTCATGGAAAAAAATGCCAACATGGCACTGCCATATTTATTATTGAAGTCACAAAGTGCATTATTTTTTTTTAACATGCCTCAAAACAGCAGCTTGGAATTTGGGACATGCTTGAGGAGGTTGAGGTGGGCGGGGTTGAGGTGGTGGTGGTGGTGGGGGTGGGGTGGGGGGGGGGGGTTTAGCGGGGGGTGTATATTGTAGCGTCCCGGAAGAGTTAGTGCTGCAAGGGGTTCTGCATATTTGTTCTGTTGTGTTTATGTTGTGTCACGGTGCGGATGTTCTCCCGAAATGTGTTTGTCATTCTTGTTTGGTGTGGGTTCACAGTGTGGCGCATATTTGTAACAGTGTTAAAGTTGTTTATACGGCCACCCTCAGTGTGACCTGTATGGCTGTTGACCAAGTATGCTTGGCATTCACTTGTGTGTGTGAAAAGCCGTAGGTATTATGTGATTGGACCGGCACACAAAGGCAGTGCCTTTAAGGTTTATTGGCGCTCTGTACTTCTCCCTACGTCCGTCCGTGTACCACTCCGTACAGCGGCGTTTTAGTCATAAATTTTACTTTTTGAAACCGATACCGATAATTTCCGATATTACATTTTAAAGCATTTATCGGCCGATAATATCGGCAGTCCGATATTATCGGACATCTCTACTAATCAGTGATGGTGATGTTGTGGTTTTCGGTCAAGCATTTTGAGCGATTGTTTGTGCACTTAACCTGTATTACCACATTAACACACACACAAACTGGTACCGGTTTCGATTCCTAGGTACCGGGAAATGGTACCGTATCAGTTCAAATGAGAAAGGTACCTGTCCTTACAGAGGATTTGCTGCAAAACTGCTGCCAAAAATAAGATTTGAAGAGATTCAATTGTTCCCTAGTATTGCCCTGAAACATTAACGTCTATGTAACTACAGCAACATCAAATACACAAAGTACAACTACAAACAATCCACACAAAAACAACCCTTTTTATGTTTTTTTTTAAAACTGTTAAAAAATGTGAAGGTTTAGTGGAAAGTCCCCAGTTGATTTATTATTTTTTTCCACTCGTTTCGCGTGAATGCTTCCTTTCTTTTGCTGCCATCCTCTCTGACCGTGGCACCAAATGACAAATACAAGTGATAAAAAGATCACAGGCTCCAAAATACGAACCGCAATGACGTCGTCACGTCTGACGTGGTCGCCACGCATGTTCGCGGTTTAGGTTTTTTTCCAGCATCAGCGCAATACAGTTGCAGGATTATCAATGACCAAAATGGATTAGTGAGTGTGAAAGGGAGACGGACAGAAACACAGCGAGTGGGTATTTGATAAAGCTGGAGACTTTAAACAGATACAGTGCTGATAATACCCAGAGATCGTCATATTTTTTGGCTGATATGCAAATGACATCAGAAAAAAAATCAGGCAACATGCACACCGGGTCACACACAGCAATGAGCTCGACCTCCTTCGCCAAGTCATGTGCGTCATTTCTTCCCATGATTGCCAGCTGTTCCATTTATACTAAAACTGCACGCCTGCTCCAAACTGCCATCAATTGCTGTTAATAGCTACTTCTGCCATTTCCCTCCCAGCCTCAGTCTGCCGTGATGTCATTATTCTGCAGATCCTCCGTCCTTGGTTTTTTTTCGAGGATTAAAGTATTTGAACATTATGACATGCTCGAAGAATGTCAGCAATGTATAATAAGGCATTAAGTGCGCTTGACTATTGGAAAATTCGCTGGTTGATTCGTAATTGAAATGCTGAATAGACAGCTCCGGCTAATCAGCTTAGAAATGTAGTCGGCGGTCGGCGGATAATAAAGAGGATCTCGGCGCTCAAGAGTCTATTAACACCCCTGTAATGAGAGTTCACATACTATGATCTGACGGCAATGGATGGGTGGGGAAATTAGGAAGTAAAAGAGAGCAGCAGAAGGAGGAAGTGATGGCTCTTATTGTTCGTGAGGAGAGTTTAAAAATAGAAGCTTGTTGAAAAATTGTGATCGACTTTGAAGGGGAAAAAAAGTTCAGTGTACGATATTTGATATTAAAGGCCTACTGAAAGCCACTACTACCGACCACGCAATCTGATGGTGTATATATCAATGATGAAATCTTAACATCGCAACACATGCCAATATGGCCGGGTTAACTTATAAAGTGCAATTTTAAATTTCCCGCTAAACTTCCGGTTGAAAACGTCTATGTATGATGACGTATGCGCGTGACGTCAATCGTTGAAACGGAACTATTCGGACACATTGTATCCAATACAAAAAGCTCGGTTTTCATCGCAAAATTCCACAGTATTCTGGACATCTGTGTTGGTGAATCTTTTGCAATTTGTTTAATGAACAATGAAGACTGCAAAGAAGAAAGTTGTAGGTGGGATCGGTGTATTAGCGGCTGGCTGCAGCAACACAACCAGGAGGACTTTGACTTGGATAGCAGACGCGCTATCCGACGCTAGCCGCCGACCGCACGGATGATCGGGTGAAGTCCTTCGTCGCGCCGTCGATCGCTGGAACGCAGGTGAGCACGGGTGTTGATGAGCAGATGAGGGCTGGCTGGCGTAGGTGGATAGCTAATGTTTTTAGCATAGCTCTGTGAGGTCCCTTTGCTAAGTTAGCTTCAATGGCGTCGTTAGCAACAGCATTGTTAGGGCTTCGCCAGGCAGGAAAGCATTAACCGCGTATTTACATGTCCATGGTTTAATAGTATTGTTGATTTTCTATCTATCCTTCCAGTCAGGGGTTTATTTCTTTTGTTTCTATCTGCAGTTAAGCCGGATGCTATTACGTTAGCTCCGTAGCTAAAGTGCTTCGCCGATGTATTGTCGTGGAGATAAAAGTCACTGTGAATGTCCATTACGCGTTCTCGACTCTCATTTTCAAGAGGATATAGTATCCGAGGTGGTTTAAAATACAAATCCGTGATCCACAATAGAAAAAGGAGAGAGTGTGGAATCCAATGAGCCATCTTGTACCTAAATTACGGTCAGAGCGAAAAAAGATGTGTCCTGCACTGCACTCTAGTCCTTCACTCTCACGTTCCTCATCCACGAATCCTTCATCCTCGCTCAAATTAATGGGATAATCGTCGCTTTCTCGGTCCAAATCGCTCTCGCTGCTGGTGTAAACAGTGGGGAAATGTGAGGAGCCTTTCAACCTGTGACGTCACGCTACTTCCGGTACAGGCAAGGCTTTTTTTTATCAGCGACCAAAAGTTGCGAACTTTATCGTCGATGTTCTCTACTAAATCCTTTCAGCAAAAATATGGCAATATCGCGAAATGATCAAGTATGACACATAGAATGGATCTGCTATCCCCGTTTAAATAAAAACAATTCATTTCAGTAGGCCTTTAAATCAAGTGCGTCGTTTGGAAATGTCCTGAATTTTTTATTTTTTTTTACACTTGTTTACGCATTTTAATCTTCATAAAAGCAGAATTTTTGAAACGGCTCTTTGACCGAATTTCACGAGGCTAAATTTGCACCACTTAGTGACATAATCCCCCATGACGTTTGCGTCTTTCTCACAGGACTGCGATCTATTAGTCAAATGCAGAGGACAAATTTCACCACACCTAGTGTGTGTGTGACAATCATTGGTACTTTAACTTTAACTTTAACTTATTTGTGGTAGTGAGTTGCAAGGGGGACATCTTCGAATTTGCATGATGTATTTTTCATGTGTACCGTATTTTCTGGACTATAAGGCGCACTTAAAATCATTTTTTCCCCCTCAAAACTTGACAGTGCGCCTTATAACCCGGTGCGCCTAATGTACAGAATAATTCTGGTTTTGCTTACCGACCTCGAAGCAATTTTATTTGGTACATGGTGTAATGATAAGTGCTGCCCACATGACGTGAATTTTTAATATTGGGTTTAACTAGCTTTTTTATCTTATGTTGTATTTTTCCTTTGTATAATGTTTGGTAATGCATGTATTCTTTGTATTTTTATTTTGTATGCTCCTATATGGACCCCAGGAAGACTAGCAGTCGCCTTGGCGTCAGCTAATGGGGATCCAATCAAAAAACAATAAACAATAAACCAGTAGATGGCAGTCAAACATAAGAGATACGTGTAGACTGCACTATGATGGCAATATGACTCAAGTAAACAACACCAACATTTTATATGTTCCATTGAAAATATAGAACATTACACACGGCGCTCAAAAATCTATCAGAATGTTTTAGTACGACTTTGGTAAGCTATGAAGCTTCAACATACGAGTATTATTACGGTGTGTGTATAAGGTAAGACATATTACATATTATCTGGCGTTTTGTTTCACAATATTATGCAAAATAATATATATATATATATATATATATATATATATATATATATATATATATATATATATATATATATATATATATATATATATATATATATATATATATATATGTCTTAATTAGATTATCCAAAAAATAGTGCTCGATACCGTGGTAGAGCGTAATATGTATGTGTGGGAAAAAATCACAAGACTATTTCATCTCTACAGGCCTGTTTCATGAGGGATTTCCTCAATCCTCAGGAGATTTTAATGGAAGCATTCACATACCATGGTTTATATAGGGCACAGAGTGGGTGGGTACAGGCAGGCGTGGGGGCGTGGTGATTGACTCATGTGTTACCTAGGAGGTGTTTCCTTCTGTGACGGCATGCTGATACAATTTCGCTGCGCTTGTTGAGGGATGACAACTCTGGGCGGTATATGATAAACAGTTTCTCTTTTAAGCATAGGTTGCATCTTTTGTTACCACTGTTGTAAGGTGTGCTGGATGCAAGAATTTGCCATGTTATTGAGTATTCAACATTATTGTCTTTGAGATTCCAAATGTGTTTGCTGAGTTCTGTAGTGTTCCGCAGGCTTTTGCATCTGAAAGAAGCCTTGTGATTGTTCCATCTGGTTTTGAATTCTCCCTCAGTTAATCCTACGTATGTGTCGGATGTGTTAATGTCCTTGCGTATTACCTTTGCTTGGTAAACAACTGATGATTGTAAGCACCCCCCGTTGAGAGGGCAATCAGGTTTCTTGCGGCAGTTGCAGTTTTTGTCGGTTTTGGAGTCGTTCTGCCTGGTGGTGGGCGGCTCCTTATCAATTGCTTTATTGTGGTTTGAAATTATTTGCTGCATGTTGTTCATGCAGCTGTAGCTCAATTTAATGTTGTTCTTGTTGAATACTTTTCTTAGGGTGTTGCCTTTGGGGAAGTGTTTGTCGATCAGGGTGAGGAATTTGTGGCCAATATTAGTTGAGACGTTTTTGCTGTATGGGGGGTTGTACCAGATAATGTTGTTTCGTTTTCTGCTCCTTTTTGGTTGGTTTCCTGGCGTGGGTTCGTAGGTGAGGGTGAAGTTGTATCCGCATTCATCAAGTGCTTTTTGGTACGGGGGGGTTGCTTTGTCGAATTCAGCTTTGCTAGATGACAGCATCGATAGTCTTTTATTAATTCCGGTAGGTATTCTTTTCGTGGTGGTGGGTGGGTGGTTGCTGTCATGGTGCACGTATTGGAGTGTTGTGTTGGGTTTCGTGAATGGTTGGTAGCTGTTATTCCTCAGGTTGAAAGTGACGTCGAGGAAGTTGACGGTTTGCTTGTTGGCTTCAATTGTGATCCGTAGACCGTTCTCTTTGAAGATTTGGCATATACGCATATAAGCCTGCGGAACACTACAGAACTCAGCAAACACATTTGGAATCTCAAAGACAATAATGTTGAATACTCAATAACATGGCAAATTCTTGCATCCAGCACACCTTACAACAGTGGTAACAAAAGATGCAACCTATGCTTAAAAGAGAAACTGTTTATCATATACCGCCCAGAGTTGTCATCCCTCAACAAGCGCAGCGAAATTGTATCAGCATGCCGTCACAGAAGGAAACACCTCCTAGGTAACACATGAGTCAATCACCACGCCCCCACGCCTGCCTGTACCCACCCACTCTGTGCCCTATATAAACCATGGTATGTGAATGCTTCCATTAAAATCTCCTGAGGATTGAGGAAATCCCTCATGAAACAGGCCTGTAGAGATGAAATAGTCTTGTGATTTTTTCCCACACATACATATTACGCTCTACCACGGTATCGAGCACTATTTTTTGGATAATCTAATTAAGACATATATTCCGCTCCAAATTCACTTTTGTTGAGCACTGTACGACGATCAGAAATGGAAAAATTCAACATCGACTACTCCACGAAGAACATTCCCATACCCGCGCAGAATGACTACAAGCTAAGGCTCATAGAGAAGACGGAACACTTCCTGAGAAGGATGCGGTGGAAAGCACACTTTTTCCTCCACCCGGAAACAAATGGAACACAAAAGAAAACTTACGGATTTAAATCCACCAAGAACCCACCCACAGTTGAGGAACTAAAGGATTTTGAGAACGACATGCTCAAAATGATACAATCAGTCAAATTCAAGCCAGTTCGCAACCCACTCCTCACCAAGCTGAAAAATGACACGGAGCGCATCAAGAAAGTAAGCAACCTCATCATATCTGCCGACAAAACCACAAATTTCTACAGAATGAACATACAAGAACATAACACTTTACTGGACAGAAGCATCACCAAATCATACAAAAAAGCACAACCCAACACTTTACAGAACATCCACCTGGAAAACAAACGGATCGCGGCTGAACTGGACATCGAGGACAGGGTGGACGCCACAGCCAACAAGGAAGCCTTCATCACATTGAAGGACCACAAACCCAACTTCGCAAATAACCCATCATGCCGACTAAT
This sequence comes from Entelurus aequoreus, assembly GCF_033978785.1. Classification (NCBI taxonomy): domain Eukaryota; kingdom Metazoa; phylum Chordata; class Actinopteri; order Syngnathiformes; family Syngnathidae; genus Entelurus; species Entelurus aequoreus. Next base: position 56,240,604 of record NC_084743.1, on the reverse strand, counting down.
AAACCCAACTAAATCCGAAATAGGAAAAATCAGCAAAACAATCCTGGACAGAATCAACACAAAAATTACAGACAAAACACCACTCAACCAATGGAGAAATACAGCAGCAGTAATCAAATGGTTCAGCAACATCCAAGACAAACAACAGCACAACTTCATCTCCTTCGATGTCGAAGAATTTTACCCTTCCATCACGCAAGACCTACTGACCAAAGCACTAGACTTTGCCTCGGACTACGACTCAATCACAGGCAACGAAAGAAACATCATCATCCACGCAAAGAAATCCATACTCTTCCGCAACGGTACACCATGGCAAAAAAAGAACAATTCAACATTCGACGTCACTATGGGGAGTTTCGACGGAGCAGAAACGTGCGAACTTGTTGGGAGTTTCCTCCTCTCCCAGCTCGCTAGCCTCAACCTCAACCTTGGTATTTACCGTGATGACGGACTGGCAGTGTGTCGCGCCTCGCCAAGGAGCAGCGAGAATACCAAGAAGCGTATATGCCAAATCTTCAAAGAGAACGGTCTACGGATCACAATTGAAGCCAACAAGCAAACCGTCAACTTCCTCGACGTCACTTTCAACCTGAGGAATAACAGCTACCAACCATTCACGAAACCCAACACAACACTCCAATACGTGCACCATGACAGCAACCACCCACCCACCACCACGAAAAGAATACCTACCGGAATTAATAAAAGACTATCGATGCTGTCATCTAGCAAAGCTGAATTCGACAAAGCAACCCCCCCGTACCAAAAAGCACTTGATGAATGCGGATACAACTTCACCCTCACCTACGAACCCACGCCAGGAAACCAACCAAAAAGGAGCAGAAAACGAAACAACATTATCTGGTACAACCCCCCATACAGCAAAAACGTCTCAACTAATATTGGCCACAAATTCCTCACCCTGATCGACAAACACTTCCCCAAAGGCAACACCCTAAGAAAAGTATTCAACAAGAACAACATTAAATTGAGCTACAGCTGCATGAACAACATGCAGCAAATAATTTCAAACCACAATAAAGCAATTGAAAAGGAGCCGCCCACCACCAGGCAGAACGACTCCAAAACCGACAAAAACTGCAACTGCCGCAAGAAACCTGATTGCCCTCTCAACGGGGGGTGCTTACAATCATCAGTTGTTTACCAAGCAAAGGTAATACGCAAGGACATTAACACATCCGACACATACGTAGGATTAACTGAGGGAGAATTCAAAACCAGATGGAACAATCACAAGGCTTCTTTCAGATGCAAAAGCCTGCGGAACACTACAGAACTCAGCAAACACATTTGGAATCTCAAAGACAATAATGTTGAATACTCAATAACATGGCAAATTCTTGCATCCAGCACACCTTACAACAGTGGTAACAAAAGATGCAACCTATGCTTAAAAGAGAAACTGTTTATCATATACCGCCCAGAGTTGTCATCCCTCAACAAGCGCAGCGAAATTGTATCAGCATGCCGTCACAGAAGGAAACACCTCCTAGGTAACACATGAGTCAATCACCACGCCCCCACGCCTGCCTGTACCCACCCACTCTGTGCCCTATATAAACCATGGTATGTGAATGCTTCCATTAAAATCTCCTGAGGATTGAGGAAATCCCTCATGAAACAGGCCTGTAGAGATGAAATAGTCTTGTGATTTTTTCCCACACATACATATATATATATATATATATATATACAGTGGGGCAAAAAAGTATTTAGTCAGCCACCCATTGATTGTCAATGGGTGGCTGACTAAATACTTTTTTGCCCCACTGTATATATACACTACCGTTCAAAAGTTTGGGGTCAAATTGAAATGTCCTTATTTTTTAAGAAAAAGCACTGTACTTTTCAATGAAGATAACTTTAAACTAGTCTTAACTTTAAAGAAATACACTCTATACATTGCTAATGTGGTAAATGACTATTCTAGCTGCAAATGTCTGGTTTTTGGTGCAATATCTACATAGGTGTATAGAGGCCCATTTCCAGCAACTATCACTCCAGTGTTCTAATGGCACAATATGTTTGCTCATTGGCTCAGAAGGCTAATTGATGATTAGAAAACCCTTGTGCAATCATGTTCACACATCTGAAAACAGTTTAGCTCGTTACAGAAGCTACAAAACTGACCTTCCTTTGAGCAGATTGAGTTTCTGGAGCATCACATTTGTGGGGTCAATTAAACGCTCAAAATGGCCAAAAAAAGAGAACTTTCATCTGAAACTCGACAGTCTATTCTTGTTCTTAGAAATGAAGGCTATTCCACAAAATTGTTTGGGTGACCCCAAACTTTTGAACGGTAGTGTATATATATATATATATATATATATATATATATATATATATATATATATATATATATATATATATATATATATATATATATATATATATATATATATATATATATATATATATATTTAGACAAACGGCCTTTTCCTTACACTGAACAAAAAAAAATTATATGTCCACTGATGTTTAAAAATTCTACACTCTGAGTCTATTTTACGTGTATTTTACGATTTCCCCATTTTTTTGCCTCGTGCACTAATTGACTGAAAGAGCGCACTCGCCCGACACTGCCGCGCGAGCGTGATGACATGATTTGCCTGAGCGGCTAGAAGACACCGATAGTAACAAGCGGTAGAAAATGGATTGATGGATAGGCTAGAAAGGACAGATTAAAAGATTTACCCGCGGGCCGGATTTTGGATGCTGGCGGGCCATACCTGGCGCTAAGATATGATCAATACAAAACCTAACCTTTTTGATAAATATTTTAGAGTAAATTCATGCAACTAAATTTATAAATGTTCATGTTACATTAAATAGTCATAAATGACCATTTTCTGGCTGCTTCTTCTTATCACTAACATTATTTGTTGGGACTTCGGAGGGATGTGGTTCAGTCTGCTGTCCATCATGGTGCATGTAGAGGTCAGATGACTGTCGGTCAATCATCTCCCAATTTCACTTTCTCCTATTCCCTTTCCAACCTTACAACCTCTACTCTACACACAATTCCTGAGACTGCTATTATGAGCGTGCTGGCGGCGGTATCCGTGCAGCAACGAGTGGAATGATGCAGACACCTTCCCAAGCAGTACTTAAACAGACTACAGAGGCTGAGTCGGAACAACACAGTGCACACATATCCACTTCCGTTCACACCTCTATAAGTTCCTTCTGCAAATGTTAAAATACTTGCATTTTGTCATCCGAGTTACTTCGAAACAAACACCGCTTGGAATTAACAGCATGTCATGTTAATTATAAGGAGAGCACTACTGGGATCAGATTTCCAGTTCAATGTAGGCTGCCCTTGCATTGTTGTGGACAGTGTACCAAAGACAATTTAAGCAAATGTATTGCATTTTATAACTAAGCATTGTCCCCCATAATTGAGTTCAATGAAGTTGTTGTATTTTGATTTTTTTTTTTTTTTTTTTGCAAACAAATTCTCCTGTGCAAGTGTGTTTCTGCATGGCTACCAGTTGTCCGTCATTAGTGTCAGCCCTGCTCATTTCACCCCCAGTATCACCTGTTTCTTCTTGTTGTGTCAGCCCAGGGGTGCCCACACTTTTTTTTAACAGGCGAGCTACTTTTCAAATGACCAAGTCAAGGTGACCAAAAATCACTTCATATTCTTTCCTGCTCGCTAGTGTTACCATATCTGAGTTATTGTGCAGAAATAAGGGGAAACAACTACAAATGTGCACTTCATTCACTAACGGTGTTACAAAAAAGATCAATTAGAATAATACATAATGTTGGATATGGAGAACATACCAACCCTTTATTTGTTGAATCACAAATATTGAAATTTAACATTTTGGTGCATTTGCAAACAGCTGAAATGATGTACGAAGCAAACCTGCTACCCAAGAATGTACAACAATTCTTCTCAACAAAAGACGAGGAACATAACCTTAGAGGAAAATCTAATTTAAAACATTTGCATGCTCGTACAACACTTAAAACCTTCAGCATATCAGTATGTGGAATTAAATTATCTGACGGATTAACCAAAGAAATCAAACAAAGCACCAATATGATTCAGTTTAAGAGACTGTTCAAACTACAAGTGTTCACAAAGTACACAGAACAAGAATCATGATGAACATCTGAAACCCTTTTTATTTTTGTGTATATATATATATATATATATATATATTAGGTTCAAACACTGATGACATACATTAAACAAGACAAGAAGCAAGGAATTAAACAGAGACAGAATTCAATTTAACTCAATTGAGGAGAAACGCGTAAACACTGTACCCTTGCACAGTGTCGTCCCACGCTCTGACGAAAGATTGTACGCCTCCTCTTTTATTTGGACTTTCCCTGATTACTTGGCAACAGCTGTTTCTAAAGGAAGGGGGTCGTAAACAGCCGCTGCCTTTGGTCACAAAACAGTTAAAAGAAAAGGTGCCTGGAGGGGAGTCAGGCCCTGCTTCCTCTCTGCTTTGTAGATCTCGGGTCAGGACAAAATCTTCCTGTGGATTACAATAGAAGAAAGGAACCGACGCCTTCATGTCACTTCCCATCCTACACAGTGGAGTTTTACAAGCCTTTTGATTGGTAAGATCAAAGACAGCTTTTGTCTGGTCGCCGGGAACTCATTGGAACACAAAGTTTTGTGATAACGTAGATACAATTATTCTGACAATATATATAATTTTTATTTGTTTAATTACATTGAGACAAATATTATTTATGTATTTAATATTTGTTTACTTTACTATGGTATATTATTTTTTTATTATTTATTTGTTCACTGTTATGTTACAGAGAACAAGGAAATAGGATAAAATTGCTATGGTATGAAAAGGGGTAGGATTAAATAAGCTCTGCTTCTTCCTACTCCTTTTCGGACGTGCTGGAATGAAACAACTGGAAATATGTGATGCATTACATTGTATCGTATGCATGTTCCAAATAAACTGAAACTGAACTGAAACTGAACTGAACTGATCTACCTCATCTATATTAATACATTTTATTTATTTATTTGTGAAACAGACGTTTTTTGTTAACATGCTGAAGGTGTTTAATGAAAATACAAGCATGTTTGACGCATATAGATTCCTTTCGTTCGTGAAGACAAGAATATAAGTTGGTGTATTACCTGATTCTGATGACTTGCAATTAGGGATGTCCGATAATATCGGACTGACGATATTATTGGCCGATAAATGCTTTAAAATGTGATATCGGAAATTATCGGTATCAGTTTCAAAAAGTCAAATTTATGACTTTTTAAATGCCGCTGTACGGAGTGGTACACGAACGTAGGGAGAAGTACAGAGCGCCAATAAACCTTAAAGGCACTGCCTTTGCGTGCCGGCCCAATCACATAATATCTACAGCTTTTCACACACACACACACACACAAGTGAATGCAATACATACTTGGTCAACAGCCATACAGGTCACACTGAGGGTGACCGTATAAACAACTTTAACACTGTTACAAATATGCGCCACACTGTGAACCCACACCAAACAAGAATGACAAACACATTTCGGGAGAACATCCGGACCGTAACACAACATAAACACAACAGAACAAATACCCAGACCCCCTTGCAGCACTAACTCTTCCGGGACGCCACAATACACAAACACCTCAACCCCGTCCCGCTTCAACCTCGCCCACCTCAACCTCCTCATGCTCTCTCAGGGAGAGCATGTCCCAAATTCCAAGCTGCTGTTTTTGAGGCATGTTAAAAAAAATAATGCACTTTGTGACTTCAATAATAAATATGGCATTTTTTTCCATAACTTGAGTTGATTTATTTTGGAAAACCTTGTTACATTGTTTAATGCATCCAGCGGGGCACCACAACAAAATTAGGCATAATACTGTGTTAATTCCACGACTGTATATATCGGTATCGGTGGATATCGGAATCGGTAATTAAGAGTTGGACAATATCGGAATATCGGATATCGGCAAAAAAGCCATTATCGGACATCTCTAGTTTGAATGTAAACAAAAGCTGAGAGTCAAGTTTTAGTTTACTCTGCCATGATTTTAAACCTGGACTAGAATGGTCTGAAGGAACATTCATTAGCAGCCATTGTGCAGTGAATGAGTGGGTCAAGATTCGGGTGGATTGCTCATATTGGGGTCAGAGACTGCTTATTTCCTATGACCTCAGTTCAGACTTCAGTGTGTATGTCTGGGATTATAAACATAGTGCCTTGTCTCATATTGGAGTTTCACATTGCTATTTTTTTACAAGTACCACTGTCTCTAAGCAAACTGTTTGTGTGTTTCCGACGGGAAGAAGGAACACAAATGACTCGGTCCATTCTGGGTTGAAAGCTCTATTTTATCTTTTCTCCTCTTAGAAACCATCCTGTGTATTTATTTTTCTGTTGTCTCCCTGGCCTCTCCCTTTGTATATCTCCCTCAGTATCTTTTATTTCCCCATAACTCTCACTCGTTTCTCTGTCCTCTCTCTCACTATCTCTCTCCTTTCCCAGTTTGATATTTTTAAAGTGTTTTTTTAATTTTTTTTAAAGGGTTAGGGTTATTTGGCAAATTTAATAGTGTGCAAAATGAACTTGTTGAATAAATAGGATGAATTGTGAAAGGAAAAATAAAACTGAGCAACCACTAAAGGCCTCATCTACTAAAGGTTTGCAAGTATTAAAACATGTGCAAACTTTATAGCGCACTCACAAGATAGGATTGTGTCCTTTTAATCGACCTTCCATAAAGTATTCAGATTCTCTTCATGTCTTATTAGGCTCCAGTGATGCTTGTTTTTACTTTAGAGCTTTTATCCAATCAGAATTCAGCTAGCTTGTTGCCAGCGCTGTATGAATTTTGACGGATAGACAATTGATAGACAGTTGCGATAGCCAATCAGATCCCGAGTTGTTGACAGTAGCCTATCTAGGTAGCCTTACGCTAAATGTGACTGTGATTGGATTTTCACTTGTCACTCCCAAGTGAGAATTCAATCACATGTTGTAATTTGCGAAAAGCAGGAAGGGGCACCGGAGCCATACCCGGCCAACAGAGAAATCATCGATTCTCACTTTTTTAACTCATAAAGAAAAAGTTCAAATATATAATTTATTTATTTTTCCACATTTAATATGTTCTTTACAATTATTTTAATTTTGACAGTACCACGTAAGGTATGTTTTAAATCCTAATGCGGGTTCATTGATTTTTAAATGTGCTGAAATATAGCCTGTTTTGTACACTGTTGAGGTGTTTCAATTTCCAGTCGTGCACAAGTGTGTTTCTGTATAGTATTTCTCCAGCCGTGGTCATGTGGTGACATAAATTATGGTATTTTGACGGCTAGTTATTAAAGTCGGAATAAGTAGAACATCACTGAATGCCTAGGTGGGAAACGAATTGTACTGTGCTTCAACATACAAGTATTATTATGGTGTGTGTATAAGGTAAGACATATTATCTGGCGTTTTGTTTCGCAATATTATGCAAAAGCAACTTTTCTTACCTTCTGGTATCTGCTGATCTGTATTTGGGATCTGCATGAACCCTGAAAAACTGCGCACGTCCGCCTTTGTAGTCCATGCCGACACCGTAGTCGATAAGCTTCTTCTTTTTCTTTATCTTCTTGTTATGGGACATTCATCCTCCGCTGTTGCTATTTCTAATATAAAGTAGTGTAAAGTTCTTACTTATATCTGTCAGCAAACGGGCCATGAAAGTGCTAAAACTTACCGGTGCAGTGAGTTTACATTATTCACCCAAGGAACTTTCGTTTTAGAGTTCCGGTCGGACGGTTTTTCTCGGGACACATTTCCGGCGTTGTTATTGCACTAGTGAGCCACAAATGAGGAGATGCTGCTCCGTTATTGATTTAAGTAAAGTCTGAATGTCATTAAAACAGTTAGCGCCATCTTTTGACACTTCTTCCACTACCGCTGTGCGCCTATGGTCCGGAAAATACGCTATACAACTTCCGTGTTGATAAATCACATTGCACGTGCTGTATAATGTATATACGTTTTTCACCTCCTAGTATTGTGGGCGTTTTGATGATCAGCATATATTTTGCCTATTAACGAAGACAGAGACGCAAAATGGATTGCACACCTTATTCTGCTCCCTTAACAGACGCAATCGACTTTGCACACGTTTAGTAGATCATCTTTGCGTGTGCTATCAAGTTTACATGTGTTTTAGTACACGCACACCTTTTAGTAAATCAGGCTCTCTGTATATAGATTTTGTTGTTTTTGTTGAAGTAAGATCTCTATAATTTTCATTATTACATTGAAAGTTTTGTGAGGGCTATTTTGGTTAGTGCTGTTTTGCTAATACAGTGAATATTGTCTGATGTTTTATTTGTTATTTATTCACCCAATATGATCTACCAAAACAGAGCTAAACCCTGACAGGCCGATATTTCTAATACAGAAAATACATTTTTTTAGACTTAGACTTAGATTTAGACTTCCTTTTTGTTGTCATTCAAATTTGAACTTTACAGTACAGATAAGAACGACATTTTGTTGCATTAACTCATGGTAGTGCAGGATAAAAAATCAATAAGGTGCAGATATAAATAAATAGATTACTGTCCAGATAAATATATTGCACTTTTGCATATGCATCCACGTTTATGGATGTATGTTATATTGTCTTTATATTCCAGCGAGTTAATCCATTTTTCGGGGGAATTGAGGGGATTATTATGATGCGTTCAAGAGTCTGATGGCCTGAGGGAAGAAGCTGTTACAGAACCTGGAGGTTCTGCTACAGAGGCTGCGGAACCTCTTTCTAGAGTCCAGCAGTGAAAACAGTCCTTGGTGGGGGTGGGAGGAGTCTCTGCAGATTTTCTGAGCCCTGGTCAGGCAGCGGCTTTTTGCGATCTCCTGGATAGGAGGAAGATGTATCATTTAATTCCAGATATTTTTTATTTTTTGGTTGTTTTTTTTGCACCATACAACATTATCAAATATATATTATTTTAGGCATATAGTAGGAAGGGGATTTACCTGACACATAAAATGTGACAAATTCTGGAGGTGGGGGGTTGCACTATCCACTTTAACTGCGAGATGGCAGAAGAGTGTGGAATATCTGAAAATGTGCTGTGTGGCAATTCCAACTTTGACTACTGTGGCGCTTTCCATCATTTTTAGCAGACTGCATTGCAGACGGATTAACCCACCCTCTTCCTCTCAGGCGAGATACACCTAGGAATGGGGTCATATGAATCCCTTCCTATAAAGTTGGTATGGTATGGTATGGTACTGTAATAAAACATGTTGCGTAACCTCTGGGAAGCTGAATTTGTGTCTTTGGTTATAGGTAGTATTTTGTAATCTATTCAGACAGAGGGGGCATACTTTAAATGTATTGAAATTACAAGACTATCTTGGTTTTCGGTAATCAAAATGTCTTCACTTTAGGAAAAATGACATCGGGGAGTGGACTTTTGGGGGATAGGGAGCTCAGAAGAAGATTGTAACAACTTGTGGACTCACCTTCATCAATGAAAGACGAGTGTGAGGGCAAGCGTAATTTAGAGGAGGGAACAGATGGAGTGGAATGGTGATGAGCTGGAAGAGGCGAGGGTGGGAAGTTAGTCATGATTCCGTGATTGGCAAAGGGGTAGAGGGGGCGAAAAGGAGCAGCTGTCTTCAGATGTCGGTGTGGGCTCAACCAGGAGACATCTAATGAGTCTGGCATTCGGACACCAAAAAAGGGTGTCTCAGGGCCCACAGGTAGATAATATGGTCCGTGTTGTCCAAATTCCCACTTATAATACATGTCGGGAGTGGCTTCATTATGTTGCAGGGCAGGGCAATTCAACTGGCAGCTCGGGGGCCAAATCCGGGTCTGGAATGACCCTATACTGGCCCCTGAGTTTAGTTCAAAACACACCAATTTTTTGCAGCAAAAAAGACATGAGAGTGCTCCTGTTGTATTGAATAACTTGGACAACATTGGCAGATAAGTGCATTTGACCACATAACTTTTTTCCAGAAGGTCTTATCTTTATCGGTCTTATCTTTGTCCATGTGATGTCAGATGAAACAAAAATTGAGCTGTTTGGCCACAATACCCAGCAATATGTTTGGAGGAGAAAAGGTAAGGCCTTTAATCCCAGGAACGCCATTTCTACCGTCAAGCATGGTGGTGGTAGTATTATGCTCTGGGCCTGTTTTGCTGCCAATGGAACTGGTGCTTTACAAAGAGTAAATGGCACAATGAAAAAGGAAGAATACTTCGAAATTCTTCAGGACAACCTAAAATCATCACCCCGTAGGTTGGGTCTTGGGCGCAGTTGGGTGTTCCAACAGGACAATGACCCCAAACACTAAATTAGGCTAGAATTAAGGTTTTAGAATGGCCTTCCCAAAGTCCTGACTTAAACGTGTGGACAATGCTGAAGAAACAAGTCCATGTCAGAAAACCAACACATTTAGCTGAACTGCACCAGTTTTCAATTCAATTCAATTCAATTATTTATTTATTTCGTACTTGGATGTGTACATTTCAACAACATTTCAACAATCTCACATACCTTACTGCATTCAATACACAGCCATGTCGAAAAGGAACAGGATGAAGAAAATCTTATATTTCCTGCCCCTTCGCACAAAAGAAACATTTTCTTGGTATTTCTTTGCCGGTAGTGCATTAGAACATCCAATGCAACAAATCAATACAAAACAATATATCACATATGCACACACAGGCACCCACACCCACACGCACCCACCCACCAGGGGCGTAGACTCTAGAGTAGTAAAAAAGGCTACAGGACATGTATGACCCAGTTGACAAGAAAAGTTATTGTTGCCTAAAAACTACAAGTTTGTACCCCTACCCAGTGCACACACTCATAGAAATTAATAGAACAAACAATCAATGAAAAGAATAAACAAGCAAGATAAGTTGAACAAAAAATAAACAAACAAAACAAAAACTGAAAAAATAAGGCAATCACTCGAACCAAACAAACTGAAAAAGAACAAGGCAATCATCCAAACCAAACAAACTGAAAAAGAATAAGGTAATCATTCAAACCAAACAAAACTGAATAGAACAAGGCTATCATAACAAGGTATCATTCAAACCAAACAAAGCTAAGAACAATGTGATCATTCAACCAAGGATCCATAGTGCATGTCGATAAAGAAAAAAAAAAAATGAAAGGAAAGCTAGACTATACAATACCTACAGTCATGTAGGATAATGTAAGCGTTGTTTTTTTTGTGTGTTTATTATTATTTTTATTTTTTATTTTTATTTTTTTCCCCTTATTTTTCCCTTTGCGTCCCTTTTGTCAGTGCTCATATAACATCATAGTTCTGTTTTTAAAGACTTTTTTTAATTGAAATGTGTTTTTACATTGCTTTATTTCATTATGGAGAGAGTTCCAGAGTTTTACTCCCACCACTGATGTACACATTTGTTTTGATGTTGTTCGTGCAAGCTGATGCTTAAAGTGCCCTTTCCTTCTTCCTTCTTTTTCTATTAAAGTGAAATTTTTTTGTAGATTTGTTGGTAGCTCTTGACTACTAGCCCTGAACATAACCAATAATGTCTGCTGCTCAACTAGTTCATAAAATTTGTAAAGTCCTGAGCTAATAAATAATCCATTTGTGTGCTCTCTATAACCTGTTTTGTGTATGATTCTGATCGCTCTCTTCTGAAGGAGGTACAGTGGCTTTGTGTTACTCTTATATGTACTACCCCATATTTCCACACAATAATTGATATAAGGCAGTACAAGTGCACAATACAGTGTACGCATTGCTTTATAATCTAATACATCTTTTACCTTATTTAATATAAATATACTTTTAGCCATCTTTTTTCTAACATGTGAGATATGCGATTTCCAACTAATATTATCATCTAAAATCACTCCCAAAAATCTAATCTCAGAGACTTTTTCAATGCTTGTTCCAGCTATTGACAGTACAATATTTTCAGGCTTTTTTCTCTTACTAAAAATCATGAACTTAGTTTTTTTCAAATTCAATGATAATTTGTTAACGTCAAACCATTTTTTGAGTTTGACCATTTCCTGTTCCATACTCTTTAGTAATTCATTTAAGTCATGTCCAGAGCTGTAAAAGTTGGTATCGTCAGCAAATAATACAAAATTGAGTAATTTTGACACATCACAGATATCATTTATGTATAAAATAAATAGTTTCGGTCCCAGAACAGACCCTTGTGGAATTCCACACTTAATACTCATATTTTCAGATGTATTAGCAGCATATTGTACATATTGTTGTCTGTTATTCAAGTAGCTATTTAACCAATCTAAAACTATTCCTCTCACACCGTATGAATGTAATTTGGATAAAAGGATAGAGTGATCGATTGTGTCAAACGCTTTCTTAAGGTCTATAAACACCCCTACTGTGTATTTCTTACTATCGGTGGCTGTTGTTATGTCCTCAATTATGTTCATCACAGCAGAGGCAGTAGATCTGTTTGAACGAAATCCATACTGGCTCTCGCTCAACAACTTGTTTTTTTCAATAAAATGGTCTAATTTTTGTACAAATATTTTTTCAAGCACCTTAGAGAATTGGGACAGAAGTGATACCGGTCTGTAATTAGTAAACATGTGCTTATCCCCATCTTTAAAGAGTGGAATAACCTTTGCTACCTTCATTCTATCTGGGAAGGTCCCTGTATTGAAAGAGAGATTGAAGATATAGCAGAGAGGCTCAATGATGCAGTCAATTGTCTTTTTTACAATTATCATATCTAACCCATCATCGTCTGTTGATGTTTTGTTCTTTAATTTATTTACAATTGTTATAATTTCATTTTCACTGACTTCTCCCAAAAACATTGACTTAAGTACTCTGCCTCCACCTCCCAACCCATTCTGAAATGACCCATCATCATGTTTTTCTATATTTTCTGCTAGTTTTGGACCTACGTTTACAAAAAATGAGTTAAACTCATTTGCCACTTCGTCCATATTTTTTATTATCTTTTCTTCTTTTACAAAGTGGTTTGGCGGGCTGATAGGTCCCGGTGTGCTTCCCATCACCTTTTTCAATATGTTCCATGTTCCTTTGATATTGGCTTTATTTTTTTCTAACAAGTTACTATAATAGTCTTTTTTGGCTTGTCTCATTATTGTTGTCAACCTGTTTTTATAAACCTTATATTTAATTTCTGCTGCATTTGTCCTAGATTTTAAAAATACCTTGTAAAGTCTATTTTTCTTTTTACATGCATTCTGTAGTCCCCTTGTGATCCAAGGAGTTTCACTGTAATTGTCCTTTTGTTTATATAGCATATTTGGGCAATGTTTTTCATACAGTGATAAATATATATTTAAAAAAGCTTCATATGCATCATTTACCTCTCCTACATATACCTCCATCCAATCCCTTTCAAGAAGGTCGCTTCTAAACATGTCAATTGTCGCTTCGGTTCTTAATCTTTTCCTTACATATTTGTGGGCTGTTTCTTCTCTCTCCCTGTTGACTTGACAGTCCCCCTCATTGATTTGGCACTCATAAGTAAAAAATACAGGTAGATGGTCGCTGATATCATTAACTACCAATCCACTCTTGATTTTGTTTTTTTCTACAACATTTATAAAGATATGATCAATCAGTGTGGCGCACGTTGTTGTTATTCGACTTGGTTTGGTGATCAACGGATATAATCCTTTACTATACAGTATCTCTAGATATTCGCTTGTTGATGTATTTCTAGGAGCGCTCAGCAAATCAATATTTAGATCCCCACACATGACATATGTTTTCTTTTCATTTAGATGGCACAGTATTTCTTCAAGTTTATCATTAAATTCATCTACTCTGGACCTCGGTGCCCTATATACACACGTAACGATGACATTTCTCTTCCTTTCCATCTCAATCTCCACAGTTATACATTCAAGCAAATCATCAATAACCATCGTCATACGTTCTACTGCTTTGCATTTCAAGTCACGGTGGACAAGCAGGGCCACGCCCCCTCCCCTTTTATTTATTCAAGAGGTGTGGTCAAAAATTCAACCAGAAGCTTTCCAGAAGCTTGTGGATGGCTACCAAAAGCTACTTTGATACTTTTGAGCCAGCATATTTGGTCACATTTTCAGTAGACCCATAATAAATTCATAAAAGAACCAAACTTCATGAATGTTTTTTTGTGACCAACAAGTATGTGCTCCAATCACTCTATCACAAAAAAAATAAGAGTTGTAGAAATTATTGGAAACTCAAGACCTTATGCTCTTTACAAGTGTATGTCAACTTTTGATCACGACTGTATGTAGGAGCGTATGTACTTATGTAATTCCTGTTTTTAAACATACAAGCATGCTCCATGTAACACACACACACACACACACACACACACACACACACACACACACACACACACACACACACACACACACACACACACACACACACACACACACACACACACACGCACGCACACACACAGAGTAATGTTACTGTTTCTAATTTCAGGGTTTTTAGTTTGGAGAAAAATAGTACAATTGCCATCTTTACTGTTTATAATTAGATGGGACATTTTTGGTCATGATCTCTCATGACAATTATTATTAGTTCGCCGTATCATATTTTATTTCCTGTCCAGCACTCTTAATTTTTTGTTCCCAGTTCCCTGTTTGCCCCCCTTTTGTCAATACTTGTCCTGTCTAAGTGCTGGCTCCCTAACCTGTCCCTGAGTGGCAATCAGGACACACCTGTTGCTGTTTGCCAATCAGGATGCTCTTAATGTCAGAACCTTTTTCTCTAAACGGGGGGTTGGATAATTTTGCTGCATAGCGTTACCAATGTTTCCTGTGCACTATTTTTTTGTTTTTGTCAACAAATAAATTATTACCTGCATTTCACCTGCTGTCTCCGCATCCTGGGGTCCAGACCAACAACAACGAAACAACAACAAGGCTTTGACCCTCATGGACACATTTCAAGCCAAGAGGCTACTATTGTTATTGTAATGTGCAAAATCTCTTGTTTTTCATCCAAATATGCTAACAAAACAAAACTTTATTTAAAATGCAAGTTTATCTCGCAATTGCAAAAAAACAGCACAACTCTTCCTGTAGGCCCACTTACTCGTCCTTTACATAGTTTCAAAATCTAACCTTTGATAATGAAGAACACATAACTATTAACGCTCAAGGACTGTAACAATATTTTATGATTACAGGAAATGCTTTGTGCTATACAGAGTGCAACATTTCAAACAGACGCCTGCTTAAGTTGAGCAATTTATATTGACTGGAAATATAATTTGTGTAGCAGAAGCAGCACCCTGGAGCTTGTTGTGTAAAATGATCCATAGCCGAATCGCAGCGATTGTCATGATCACAGGAGACTCAACGAGGGTGCGGCCAAGAGCATATTGATTTGTACTCCATCTCTATTGTGGCGGGGCGACTACACAACAGAGCGTGTTAACACTGTGCCATGGGTGGGACAAGTGGCAACGACCTGTGGTTTATTTATCTACCACCTGACCGGATTGGGATTGATTGCCTTTCCCAATCTGCTTCTCACCGCTACCGGGTGCGGAAAAACCTGAACCCCGCCTTTTAGGATAATTTGAAATTCCTTTCCCAATATTTTTGTCGAGATAACTCATAGGGAGAGGCGATATGTTGAGATAGTTTATAGGGAGAGGTGATATGATATTTTTTGGTATATAAATAATTAGGGATGTCCGATAATGGCTTTTTGCCGATATTCCGATATAGTCCAACTCTTTAATTACCGATACCGATATCAACCGATACCGATATATACAGTCGTGGAATTAACACATTATTATGCTTTATTTGGACAACCAGGTATGGTGAAGATAAGGTCCTTTTTAAAAAAAATTATAAAATAAAATAAGATAAATTAAAAACATTTTCTTGAATAAAAAAGAAAGTAAAACAATATAAAAACAGTTACATAGAAACTAGTAATTAATGAAAATGAGTAAAATGAACTGTTAAAGGTTAGTACTATTAGTGGACCAGCAGCACGCACAATCATGTGTGCTTACGGACTGTATCCCTTGCAGACTGTATTGATATATATTGATATATAATGTAGGAACCAGAATATTAATAACAGAAAGAAACAACCCTTTTGTGTGAATGTGTGTGACTGGGGGAGGGAGGTTTTTTGGGTTGGTGCACTAATTGTAAGTGTATTTTGTGTTTTTTATGTTGATTTAATAAAAATAAAAAACAACAACAAAAACAACAAAAAAACGATACCGATAATTAAAAAAACGATACCGATAATTTCCGATATTACATTTTAAAGCATTTATCGGCCGATAATATTGGCATGCCGATATTATCGGACATCTCTATAAATAATAATAAAAGCATTAAAATTTGGCTGCTGACGTATGCAATGACATTTTCATCAAATCTATTATTAATCTACTTGCTAATTTGCTGTTAATATCTGGTTACTTCCTGCTGTAACATGGTTATATCTACACGTCTGTTAAAATGGAATAAACACTTATTCTTCAGTTGTTTGATACCTTGGTTGTTTTGGGGGATACTACAAATTTGGGTATCGATCCAACAACAAGCAGTTATAGAGGCAGTGCAATGCTGTTACTTGAAATGATCAAGATCATTGAGTTATAACATTTTTAAACGTATATACTAGAGATGTCCGATAATATTGGGTTACCGATATTATTGGCCGATAAATGCTTTAAAATGTCATATCGGAAATTATCGGTATCGGTTTCAAAAACTAAAATGTATGACTTTTTAAAACGCCGCTGTACGGAGTGGTACACGGACGTAGGGAGAAGTACAGAGCAGTTGCGTCTCCCAGTCATACTTGCCAACCCTCCCGATTTTCCCGGGAGATTCCCGAATTTCAGTGCCCCTCCCGACAATCTCCCGGGGCAACCATTCTCCCGCATTTCTCCCGATTTCCACCCAGACAACAATATTGGGGGCGTGCCTTAAAGGCACTGCCTTTGCTTGCCGGCCCACTAACATTATATCTACGGCTTTTCACACACACGAGTGAATGCTATTCATACTTGGTCAACAGCCATACAGGTTACACTGAGGGTGCCCGATTAAACAACTTTAACACTGTTACAAATATGCGCCACACTGTGAACCCACACCAAACAAGAATGACAAACACATTTCGGGAGAACATCCGCACCGTAACACAACATAAAGACAACGGAACAAATACCCAGAACCCCTTGCTGCACTAACTCTTCCGGGATGCTACAATATACACCCCCGCTACCCCCTACACCCCCCCCCCCCACCTCAACCCCGCCCACCTCAACCTCCTCATGCTCTCTCAGGGAGAGCATGTCCCAAATTCCAAGCTGCTGTTTTGAGGCATGTTAAAAAAAATAATGCACTTTGTGACTTCAATAATAAATATGGCAGTGCCATGTTGTCATTTTTTCCCCATAACTTGAGTTGATTTATTTTGGAAAACCTTGTTACATTGTTTAATGCATCCAGCGGGGCATCACAACAAAATTAGGCATACTAATGTGTTAATTCCACGACTGTATATATCGGTATCGGTTGATATCGGAATCTGTAATTACGAGTTGGACAATATTGGATATCAGCAAAAAAGCCATTATCGGACATCTCTAATATATACATATATTTATATGTGGTGGTATGAGGCTACATTCCTCACTTGTGGTGCTGTTGCATGGTAAAAATGGCTATTCGGCCCGCAGACCGTTGGCACATTTTCATTTCAAAATGTTTGGACACCCCCGGGTTTTTTTTTTAGAAACAACACCCAGCTTGAGGCTTCATTGACCACAGAGCTGTTTGTTTTAGAAATGATCCAGACCACGCTGTTGTTCTCATGCATTATTCAGACAATATCACACTGTTTCCTGCTGGAGAGAAGCAATATATGTTATTTGGGGAAGAATTAAAGGACAGTAATACTCTCGCCAAGCTTCAATCAATGGGTTACTATGTTTCTGTGTGTGTGTGCGCATCGTTGTGCCATCGAGTGTCTGAGTACAATCGTCATTTATAATGATGGAAAATTCCATTTTCATATCAAACACCACCATGGATGACTACATGTGTGAATAATTGACATTTAAGGTGAGGTCCCTTTTTTTAAAAAATGTTTTGCTTCTGCTTGCGTGTCACATACACGCCTGTGCTCACTCAAGAAGAAGTCATTACTCAGTGTGGCAGCTATCTTGTTTCTAATTTTTTTGAGGTGAGGGCCACTGGATATATTTTATTTACACCTCTGTGAATTATTCAGAGAAAGGGTTTCTCGATGGAGCGAGCTTGCTAACTGTCGAGCAGCTGTGAATGGTTGAGTTATTCTAATGATCCCGCTCGCCGCTGTATGCATTAAGTGCGTGCCTGCAGGCTCGGCTTTTTTGGATCAGGAGATTCACTTGCAGCTCTCTGTGGGAAGTATAAAGACAAAGTTTGAGATTTGGGTTTTTCCAATCCCGGCTCCCGGGATTGATACTGAACGAGTGCACAGCCGCTCATGTCGTATTGTGCAGGATTGCATCGTCATCAGAGGTTTCTTCTTTTTGCATTGTTAATCCCTCCCCGCATTTTTCTCTTCTTACCCACACATCCTTCAACACCCTGTTTTAACGGACCGCAGAGACTTAATCAAGAGTGCTTAGCCCTCAGAGTATATTGTGGACTTTCTCATCCATTGACCAAAGAGATTGATGTGCAGATGATCAGGAAGTAAGGAGGGGATCACAGGACAGAAACAAGTTGCTGCAATTGGCAAATGTTGATGCAAGCTGCAGGTTTCAGCGAGCTTCAAGATGTTTATTCAAACCACCAAATATTCTGCAAAGGTGCCTGGAAAGACTGATCCACCTCCTCACCATTACACATGCGCACACACTCACACGGCATACCATGACATAAAAAAAAAGTACAAGGTAGACAACACATAATAATATAAATTAATATAATGCAAAAGGTAATATACAGTATGTTAGCATGATTGTCCAGTTTTGCCTGAACGGGAGTGGGAAGAAGATAATTGATTTAATCCCACTCCCAGTTCTCCATTCAGTGATTAATACATTGAGTTTCACTGTTTCTTTGTTCAAGGATTGTAATACAAATGTTTGTATCATGGTGGCATTACCACAGGTAACAGTAATTATTACACTGTAACAACATTTTTTACCAACAATGTAGGAAGAATGAACATCCCAATAATGGTAATAGACAACATAGCAATAATGGTAAGGAAACATTGAGCACATGTAAACACTTTGAGACAGAGTACAACAGCAAGTCAAGTTAAAGACCCTCATCTCTATATTTCAACCAGACCCAATGTTTGTAAAATAGTTTAAACCAGAGGTGTCCAAAGTGCGGCCCGTGGGCTATTTGCGGCCCGCAGGTAATCGTTTACCGGCCCCCCACACATTCTGCAAAAATTGCAAAATTGATAGTATTGTACGGAGCCCCTAAAGGGACATGGGATTTTTTTTTTTTTAGACATGTATCTAAAAAAAAAAAAAAAAAAAAAAAAAATTTTTTTTTTTTTTACTAAAAGTTTCTCGTGGCCACGAGAAAGCATTAGATGCGTGCTGATGTTTTGGTGTGTGTTAAAATGGCAGTTTAGGAGTTAATATGGCTGTATTTCCAATTAGGACTTTCCCCCATATGTGTTGTGGCAAAATGTGAATGCTTGATTAGTAGGTGTGAGACAAACACTTTATCTTCCTGGTTATTGTAACGCTACGTGTTTGACATTATTTAAGACTTTATCATGCCCGGGAAAGGACAGTTTTCCTCTTCTGTGGCTGTGGGGGGTGGGCGTGGCTTGCGGACCTGCAGGGAAGCGGAGTGTGTCAGTTAGTCCGATGTTGATGTAAACAAACTTCTTTCTTGCTTGGAAGATACACACACAATTGTAACTGTTATTTCTTCCTGAAAATAATAAATATGTACAACGTGTTTGGATGTATTCATTTATGTAAAATTGTCATTAAATGTAATATTGCCTGACAAAAAGTGATTCGACGTACGTAATATTTTGATATTTACACATCGCATATTTACACACGCGCATCTGACTAGAATACCCTTATGTGCATTACATATATCAACATCAACTACCTACTGTACTGTTTACTTGTTGAAATACCCTTTTTAGAGCAAATATCTACCCATATAATTTATATGTGTATATATAATATATATATATATATATATATATATATATATATATATATATATATATATATATATATATATATATATATATATATACATATATACACAGTATATACACGCACACACACATATACATGTATACTGTATAGGAAGAAACACACATACATATATACAGTATACATATATACACACAAACACTAAATTTGACATACAAAATAACTACTATTTTTAAGAACAAGTTACAGTAATATATAATATATATATACACTACCGTTCAAAAGTTTGGGGTCACCCAAACAATTTTGTAGAATAGCCTTCATTTCTAAGAACAAGAATAGACTGTTGAGTTTCAGATGAAAGTTCTCTTTTTCTGGCCATTTTGAGCGTTTAATTGACCCCACAAATGTGATGCTCCAGAAACCCAATCTGCTCAAAGGAAGGTCAGTTTTGTAGCTTCTGTAACGAGCTAAACTGTTTTCAGATGTGTGAACATGATTGAACAAGGGGTTTCTAATCATCAATTAGCCTTCTGAGCCAATGAGCAAACACATTGTACCATTAGAACACTGGAGTGATAGTTGCTGGAAATGTGCCTCTATACACCTATGTAGATATTGCACCAAAAACTAGACATTTGCAGCTAGAATAGTCATTTCCCACATTAGCAATGTTTAGAGTGTATTTCTTTAAAGTTAAGACTAGTTTAAAGTTATGTTCATTGAAAAGTACAGTGCTTTTCCTTAAAAAATAAGGACATTTCAATGTGACCCCAAACTTTTAAACGGTAGAGTATATATATACATGCTTATACATAATATGGGGGTCATATATATATATATATATATATATATATATATATATATATATATATATATATATATATATAAATTATATGGGTAGATATTTGTTCTAGAAAGGGTATTTCAACAAGTAAACAGTACAGTAGGTAGTTGATGTTGATATATGTAATGCACATAAGGGTATTCTAGTCAGATGCGCGTGTGTAAATATGCGATGTGTAAATATCAACATATTACGTACGTCGAATCACTTTTTGTCAGGCAATATTACATTTAATGACAATTTTACATAAATGAATACATCCAAACACGTTGTACATAATTATTATTTTCAGGAAGAAATAACAGTTACAATTGTGTGTGTGTCTTCCAAGCAAGAAAGAAGTTTGATCACATCAACATCGGACTAACTGACACACTCCGCTTCACTGCAGGTCCACAAGCCACGACCACCCCCCACAGCCACAGAAGAGGAAAACTGTCCTTTCCCGGGCATGATAAAGTCTTAAATAATGTCAAACACGTAGCGTTACAATAACCAGGAAGATAAAGTGTTTGTCTCACACCTACTAATCAAGCATTCACATTTTGCCACAACACACATGGGGGAAAGTCCTAATTGGAAATACAGCCATATTAACTCCTAAACTGCCATTTTAACACACATCAGCACGCATCCAATGCTTTCTCGTGGCCACGAGAAACTTTCTCGTGGCCACGAGAAAGTTTCTCGTGCGCACGAGAAAGTTTCTCGTGGCCACGAGATACATGTCTAAAAAAAAAAAAAATTCCCATGTCCCTTTAGGGGCTCCGTAGTATTGCAAAAATTAAAAAAAACATTTTAAAACAGTGGAATGAGGTGAAATCTAACGAGAAAAAGTTGCAATGTTGACACAAAGCTGCCATGCAGGCTGGTTTTTTTTCTTTTGTCTTTGTTTATTTGTATTTTTTTTGCCATTGCTCGAGAAAAACAAAAAAAAAGACAAAAAATCTATGTTACAATGAATTATTACTTAAAAAATTTCACTTTAAAATGTTTTATGTGGCAAAAATATTGCATATATTGTGTGGTTGCCATATAAAAACATCAAAGTTTTATTTGACAAAAGAGCATAAAACAAACAAAATAATAGTTCAAACGTAAAATCGACAGATACACCTGAAGTTGATCTTGTAATTTAAGTGTGAAAAGTAAAAAAAAACAACTAATAAAAATGTATCACTTTATGAGTGGGAGACCTTTTGGATCCCAAATATATTTAGTGGGATTTTATTTAACTTTTCACTGTGATTACTCAAAAATATTAAATAATTCAAATCAATGGTGTCCTGCATTATTGATCTTTTAGGGCTCTAATTACTAAATACTGCATATTTCAGTTTTACTATAAAAAACAAAGTTGTCTTTGACAGAAAAGGCATAAAACCTGTTTTTTTTTTACTTGATATCAACCTGAAGTTGATATAGAGATATACTGTAAAAAATAATAATAATAATTTGACTTATTTTTAACATTTTAATGACTGAGACCCTTGTGTATGTGTCAAAGGGAAGGAGGCGACACCGAGGCAGAACTGCGGTTTACCAGGGTTATTTAAACCTTTGATGAATGTGTGGGGTGTGTATGCTACCACAAGTGAATGAGTGCGGACGATGTGTGGAATTAACAACGTGAGTTTTACCAGAGGATGTTGTCGGTGCGTGTTGAATGAATCTTTCGCCGAATCCAAGGGAGAAGGCGAAGAGGCAGTCGGCGGCTGGAGAGAGGCAACGATGTCCGTGTCAAAGCAGGGGTCGAGGATCGAGGGAGGCAAGCAGAGATCCGGGAGGAGGTCGTGAGGCGAGACACGATCACAGGCAACAGGGAAGACACTGTGGAAGACACAAAGTACATCAACACAGGAACGAGGGAGGGGGGTGCCAGATGTGATGCTTACTCAGGGAGATTGACTACGTTCTGGCGAAGGTCTCTTGGGTCTGTTGGCTTTTATGCCGCTCCCTCTCATCAGGTCCAGGTGTGCTGATGCGCAATTGCCTGCAGCCTTGTCGCTGCGTGAGCACCAGTTGCCGAGGAAAAGAGGGTTCAAGTCCGCGCCGTGACAACCCCGATTCTAACATTTATGAGAACTCATTTTATGCAAATCTTTCAAAAAATATCCCCCAAAAAACCCTCACATATTTAGATTATATTTGCATTTTTATTAAGGACTGATTTTGATTGAGAGATTTGTGGAAAAAATGTGGAAAAAATATGAATCTGAACATGTTTTTATATTCACCCGAGGACTATTTTGTCCTTTAGCGACTTCATTGCTATTACATGAAGTAATCCCCAGAGGGTTAAGAACATTTTTGTGTGTTTGTGTGCAAAGCATCGGTCTGTAAATAATCCCCAACAAAATGTTCAAGACGATATTCTCCTGAGAAACTTGTGACTTGAGGCACCAGAGGAAAAAAAAAAAGACACTTTCTTGCCATGTATCCTAAATCTTTTTGCATTTTGGATTGTCGGAAGTTTTGCTTTCCTACTTTGTTCTTGGACTAAACTATTCCACGTGGACTTCAGCCAGCAGACCGAGGCCTTAACGAAGCTACATAGACTTCCTCACAGACACACACACTTTATTCTCATCTCACCATGCCTCCAAGATCCCCTCCTCGCTTCCTCTGATCTTCTGAACATCAATCCCTCATCCCTCAGAGCAAAAAAACGAGGGGAAGAGAGATGACAAAAATGAAATGACAGATTACCCGCTATATATAGAGACGGTCTTATGCCGCTTCCCTTATTCATCTTCTCCCGTTGCCCCCAAGACATTGGATACACCTTTTGGTTTGCGACTGGCGATGCAAATAGACCCTCTTCTCATCGCAGCACTTTGAAAAATTCAGCAACTTGTCTTTGTTATTGGAAGCGGACTTCATGGCGACACCAGGAGAGCAGGTAGAGTCCGAGAGCGGGCCGGCTCGCGTTCGTTGTCTGCACAGCGGTACCTCGTTAGGGTTGCGCGATATGGACGATGTACATAAATGATATTAATTTGGCCGACGATAGAGCTTTTAATGCCATCGCTATATCGTGATAATGGATGTTGTGTGTTCTTGCCTCTCATATTGATTGTGAATTTGAAGCCATTGGTAGTTTTTGCTTTTATTGAGTTATTTTGCACTATTGACTTTAATATTCATTTTGTTATATATACTTAAAATATGTATTTGCTATTGTTCCATCGTCATCCTGTGTTTTTGTCGAATTACAAATTTAAAATTTAACCTCTTAAGGCCCAAGCTGTTTGTTTAAATAATTTTTTTTATTTCTCTTTGCTATTTGGGCTTATTGGACCCTAATTAGAATACAAACTAAAAATCATCTTTTTATATGATGTACTTAGTCCATAATTACACAATGGTGTACTTCATTGTAGTGACATGCTAATTTTTATTTTTACACTTTTTTTTCCAAATTCCATTGTATGTTATACTCTTCTGACACCACCAGATAGCAGTATAAGTGTCCATATGTCGGCATAAGACCCCAATTCAGTAGTGTCCACAATTTTGGAAATAAGAGCTAAAAGGTGCTGTCCACGCATGTGGCCACTAAAGCCTTTAGAGGTTAACGATCTGAAAATTTTAAATAGCCAATACTGCCTCTGTAGCCACTTGATGTTGGAAGGATCGATACGCAAATGCGTAGTACTAGGATCGCTCAAAATGGTATATATCATCTATAGTACATACAGTATTATATATACTCTCGCGATCAAAAGTTTACATACACTTGTAAAGAACATAATGTCATGGCTGTCTTGAGTTTCCAATAATTTCTACAACTCTTATTTTTTTGTGATAGAATGATTGGAGCACATACTTGTTGGTCACAAAAAACATTCATGAAGTTTGGTTCTTTTATGAATTTTATTATGGGTCTACTGAAAATGTGAGCAAATATGCTGGGTCAAAAGTATACATACATCAATGTTAATATTTGGTAACATGTCCCTTGGCAAGTTTCACTGCAATAAGGCGCTTTTGGTAGCCATCCACAAGCTTCTGGTTGAATTTTTGACCACTCTTGACAAAATTGGTGCAGTTCAGCTAAATGTGTTGGTTTTCTGACATTGACTTGTTTCTTCAGCATTGTCCACACGTTTAAGTCCAGACTTTGGGAAGGCCATTCTAAAACTTAATTCTAGCCTGATCTAGCCATTCCTTTACCACTTTCAGACTTAGACTTAGACTTAGACTTCCTTTTTATAGTCATTCAAATTTGAACTTTACAGTACAGATAAGAACGAAATTTTGTTGCATTAGCTCATGGTAGTGCAGGATAAAAAATCAAAAAGGTGCAGATATAAATAATATACATTTTGACGTGTGTTTGGGGTCATTGTCCTGTTGGTACACCCAACTGCGCCCAAGACCCAACCTTCGGGCTGATGATTTTACCATGAATTGATTAACGTGGACCCCGACTTAAACAAGTTGAAAAACTTATTCGGGTGTTACCATTTAGTGGTCAATTGTACGGAATATGTACTGTACTGTGCAATCTACTAATAAAAGTTTCAATCAATAAATCAATGATTTTAGGTTGTCCTGAATAATTTAGAGGTAATCCTCCTTTTTCATTGTCCCATTTAAAGCACCAGTTCCATTGGCAGAAAAACAGGCCCAGGGCATAATACTACCACCACCATGCTTGATGGTGGGCGTGGTGTTCCTGGGATTAAAGAACTCACTTTTTCTCCTCCAAACATATTGCTGGGTATAAAACATGTTTTCAGTTATTTCACCTTT
The DNA here is from genome assembly GCF_033978785.1 of Entelurus aequoreus. Classification (NCBI taxonomy): domain Eukaryota; kingdom Metazoa; phylum Chordata; class Actinopteri; order Syngnathiformes; family Syngnathidae; genus Entelurus; species Entelurus aequoreus. Next base: position 56,214,802 of record NC_084743.1, on the reverse strand, counting down.
TTTCGTTAAGTACATAACTCCACATGTGTTCATTCATAATTTTGATGCCTTCAGTGACAATCTACAATAGTCATAAAAATAAAGAAAACACATTGAATGAGGAGAAGGTGTGTCCAAACTTTTGGCCTGTACTGTATTTGCATAGTAGTTTATGAATAGTGTCCAAACAACACAATAATAAGTGTTAAGTACATTTTAATAGAAGTAAGCAGATATTACCAGTAAATTAGCATTATAGTAGTAGTAATAGTAATAGTAAATCAATACAACCAGAAATTACACAATAAAAATTAGGAGCCTTTGTAACACGTTTTGAAATGGTTCTATTATCATTTACATGCCACATAATATATCATGATATATATCATTATGGTAAGAGGCTGCCATATATATCGCAATTTAGTGCCTAACAATCCGATTTGTTTGTTAGGCGGAAATTTTAGTCACACGTTACCTGTGACGGGATACGAAAATTAGAGCAAATCTTTTATGAAAAATGTGTTTGGAAACCCAATATAATGTCAGAACTAAATAACACACATTAAAGGCTTTAGAAAGAGACACATTACGAGGAGTGTCTTAGAACAAAAAAATTGATTTTCAGTTTCTTCACAATTCTTTTTTGTAACGATTCTTGATCGATTCAAAAAGAAGAAAAATCGATTTTAAATTACTCATTTATTTTTTTACATTTTTTTTCAATATGTCCTGTCCAGCCACTCAAATCATATTGTTGATGTAGATGTCCATATTTGTACATATTTACTTTACAAAAGAGACGTGTTGGATACTTCTCTTGTTGCTTTGTTTGTATTTGAATTGGGTAGGATTTTATTAAACAAAACCAGTTTTCTTTTAAGTAATATATCAATTGATCAGAGCTGTTAATTTATTTTATGGAGGAATGTAGTGAATCATAGAACTGACGCCCAATGTTATTAAAAAAGTATAGATTTTGAATCGGGAATTGTTTTGAATCGAGAATGGAATCGTTACTCTCAAGAATCAAATCGAATCGAATCGTGTGGTGCCCAAAGATTCACATCCCTACGGATCTCTTTTTCCTTGCTTGTCCATTTTCACGCTAAGTGTTCCTGTAGACCGTGTCATGTGGTAGATTTATAAGCTCATGGTTCTGGCCAACAATATTGTAAAGTGTGGATTAAACTGTAGTGGAGTGCTGCAGATAATCACACTTTATTATCTTTTCACCCCACCGCCACTCTCTTTATGCTGTAAATCAGGATTGTTTTGCTATGCAGATTAAAGAACCCTCCATTGTTGCACAATGACACAACGTACACAACGTCCGTCCGCAGTCGGCAGTGTTTTAGCTACTTCTAAATCATCCATGGCGACAAATAAAGTACGTTTCTTACAAGTATCATCCCTGCAGGACGAGGAATAGCTAAACATGTTTCACTACACACCGCAGGAGGATACAATAGCTCACCGGCGTCACCGCTAACAAGCTAGTTTCATAATGTAAACAAACGCCATGGGTGGATCTACACCTGACATCCACTGTAATGATACCAAGTACAAGAGCGTATCTAGTCTACAATGATTTCAATATTTTTTATAATCGTTTTTTTTAAAATTCATATTATGTTTATAATCTCAGGAAATATGTTCTTGGAAACGTGAGGACTTAGATTATGACCAATATATGATCCTGTAACTACTTGGTATCGGATCAATACCCAAATTTGTGGTATCATCCAAAACTAATGTAAAGTATCAAAGAACAGAAGAATGAGTGATTATTAAATTTTAACAGAAGTGTAGATAGAACATGTTAAAACAGAAAAATTGCCAGATATTAACAGTAAATTAACAAGTAGATTAATAATACATTTTATACCGCTTTTCCTTCATAATTTTGACAAAATAATTGAATGGGAAATGACACAATATGTTACTGCATATGTCAGAAGCTAAATTAGGAGCCTTTGTTTGTTTACTTACTACTAAAAGACAAGTTGTCTCGTATGTTCACTATTTTATTTAAGGACAAACTTGCAATTAGAAACATATGTTTAATGTACCCTAAGATTTTTTGTGAAAATAAAGCCAATAATGCCATTTTTTATGGTCCCCTTTATTTAGAAAAGTATCGAAATACATTTTGGTACCGATAGCAAAATATTGGTATCAGGACAACCTTACAGGAAGTGATGTCATCAAAAGGCAGCCCCTGAAGGCTTCAAGCAGCATGCAAAATGAGCAGATAATCATAGAACTGGCACCCTTTGTTTTTTTAAAAAGTATTGATTTTGAATCGAGAATTGAATCAAATTCACGGCCCTAATAAATAACATTCTTTAAGAGATATCAATGTGGTATCTACTTTTTGATGTGAAATTAGTCAATAATAATTGTGATGATCATGAAACTGTGATTGTTACTCAGACTACAAATCGTTCAGTCAAAATCTATAATCGTTGCATCCCTGCTCTGGACATGAACTTGACGTTCTTATCTTTTATATCTTATACCCATGCCTTCATATATTTTTCATTTTTTTTCTTGATGAAATGCAAAAACGTGTCAGCAAGTGCAGGGAAATTGGAGCCGTGAAGCCATTCCTTTCAAGCTGAGAGAAGAAGGAGAGCTGGGTTAGCCTCGCTGACATTCCACTTAATTTGATTCATTACTGCGTTGGGATGCTATATCATAGCCTCACGTATGGAACTGGGCCAGATGTAAATTGTGTTGGTGGGCACATTAAAGCCAAGATGACCCTCACCGCATTTTCTTGCGTATTGTACAGTAATGTAAGGCGAAAAAAAAACATTGTCTGTAGAGAAGGAGACCACTACAAGTGACATTGGGTTCATTACTGGTGAACAAACCAGCAGTGAAGTCGATGATGTGTAAATGTATAAGGAAGATAATCCATTATGATCACTTGACAGGCCATCTCATAAAAAAGGTCTTTTGTACTTGGTTCGGGGCCAAAAAGGTATGCTTTAATAGTCAAGTGTCAAGGGTACAAAAAATGTATTTTAAGGCTACCACCGCACTGATGAGCCATTGCTCCCTGAAAGACACAGCAATCTACTTTGTTTCTGTGTTTAACGAATGGCTGTGCACTTTAAAGAGATTAATTTCAGCCTTTAAGAACGACGCATTTCCAAAAAATTCAATTTCCGACACTTTACCGCAGCCGTGTCCAAGTTTACGCGGCCCAAGATTGCACTCACGTGAAAGATTCCTTAAAAAGGGATGCACGCTCAGGGAGACACACTCACATGTTCATAGTCTTTGTTACACACATGTAGGAGTTGCATGAATTCCAGGATACTGGCTCGAATTTGAGCGGACGCTGCAAAAAAATGTGCCGTCCATCCACAGTGTGATGCCGCTTCTAAGATTCTAATTGCTTTCAATACCACACATTGAATAAATCATCTCATTTTGAATAATACTAGCACATTCTACAAACCCTGTTTCCATATGAGTTGGGAAATTGTGTTAGATGTAAATATAAACGGAATACAATGATTTGCAAATCATTTTCAACCCATATTCAGTTGGATATGCTACAAAGACAACATATTTGATGTTCAAACTGATAAACATTTTTTTTTTTGCAAATAATCATCAACTTTAGAATTTGATGCCAGCAACACGTGACAAAGAAGTTGGGAAAGGTGGCAAAAAATACTGATAAAGTTGAGGAATGCTCATCAAACACTTATTTGGAACATCCCACAGTTGAATAGGCAAATTGGGAACAGGTGGGTGCCATGATTGGGTATAAAAGTAGATTCCATGAAATGCTCAGTCATTCACAAACAAGGATGGGGCGAGGGTCACCACTTTGTCAACAAATGCGTGAGCAAATTGTTGAACAGTTTAAGAAAAACCTTTCTCAACCAGCTATTGGAAGGAATTTAGGGATTTCACCATCTACGGTCCGTAATATCATCAAAGGGTTCAGAGAATCTGGAGAAATCACTGCACGTAAGCAGCTAAGCCCGTGACCTTCGATCCCTCAGGCTGTACTGCATCAACAAGCGACATCATTGTGTAAAGGATATCACCACATGGGCTCAGGAACACTTCAGAAACCCACTGTCAGTAACTACAGTTGGTCGCTACATCTGTAAGTGCAAGTTAAAACTCTCCTATGCAAGGCGAAAACCGTTTATCAACAACACCCAGAAACGCCGTCGGCTTCGCTGGGCCTGAGCTCATCTAAGATGGACTGATACAAAGTGGAAAAGTGTTCTGTGGTCTGACGAGTCCACATTTCAAATTGTTTTTGGAAACTGGACGTCGTGTCCTCCGGACCAAAGAGGAAAAGAACCATCCGGATTGTTATAGGCGCAAAGTTGAAAAGCCAGCATCTGTGATGGTATGGGGGTGTATTAGTGGCCAAGACATGGGTAACTTACACATCTGTTAAGGCACCATTAATGCTGAAAGGTACATACAGGTTTTGGAGTAACATATGTTGCCATCCAAGCAATGTTGCCATGGACGCCCCTGCTTATTTCAGGAAGACAATGCCAAGCCACGTGTTACATCAACGTGGTTTCATAGTAAAAGAGTGCGGGTACTAGACTGGCCTGCCTGTAGTCCAGACCTGTCTCCCATTGAAAAAGTGTGGCGCATTATGAAGCCTAAAATACCACAACGGAGACCCCCGGACTGTTGAACAACTTAAGCTGTACATCAAGCAAGAATGGGAAAGAATTCCACCTGAGAAGCTTAAAAAATGTGTCTCCTCAGTTCCCAAACGTTTACTGAGTGTTGTTAAAAGGAAAGGCCATGTAAAACAGTGGTGAACATGCCCTTTCCCAACTACTTTGGCACGTGTTGCAGCCATGAAATTGTAGGTTAATAATTAATTAATTGCAAAAAAAAAAAAAAGTTTATGAGTTTGAACATCAAATATCTTGTCTTTGTAGTGCATTCAATTGAATATGGGTTGAAAAGGATTTGCAAATCATTGTATTCCGTTTATATTTACATCTAACACAATTTCCCAACTCATATGGAAACGGGGTTTGTACATTTAATAAGGTAAGCTTTATTAACTTGTGTTGACTTTAGTTACTTGCTCTAAAACATTGTCAGTCTATAATCTATTGTCAAAGTATCAGATTGTAACTCCAAATCGGATCGAATCTGAGGCCAAAAAAAGCGGTGTGGGACATCCTTAAAAAAAAGTCATAATCATAAAAAAAATGGATAGGCTTTGACAGCAACAATTACTGTCATTTTGTTGGATTCAATCAAAGTGTCAAAGCACCAAACCATTTACCAAAAATGACATTATGGAACATTCATTTGTCGGTGTCCAGTTTCCTTCCGCCGTCCATATGTTCAGTTGAATATGTTAGAAAAGAGCAAAGAATTATGTAGATGTGATATTCCTGACATATGAACGCGCTCAGATGGCGCCCGAGGGACAATCTGTTTGTGCGCCTTGCCGTCGGAAGGCTCAGACGGCGTGCACACACGATGGACATCTGGTCAATGACTCGACAGTTTTGCCGACCACGAGTTGGCGAGTAGTTCACTGCTGTAGTTTAAACACATAAGAAGTGAGTGATGAGTCATTCTACATTATGTTGGCTTTTTTTATTTTTTATTACCACGATTCACTGGCGTAAATTTTAATGTGGCAACTCAACATTCACTTTCATCGAGCTCATAAAAGCAATTGCATATATTGTTTGTTGCATTGCAAAGTGCATTGACTGTAACATTACTTTAAAAAGGGAAATCATAATAACAGTAAATAATGAGGCGAGGCCACATTTATGATTTGAATTCCACAATCTGAATACAATAATGTAGACTGGACGCATTTCATTCTGGGGATCGTGAATATATGCTGGATTTAGGGATGGGCGATATGTCTTGAAATGTATATAATGATAGACCAGGGGTTTCAAACTCATTTTAGCTCATGGCATTAAAACTAAAAAATAAAGACAGCTTAAGATTGTTTTTTTTTTGTCTTACCTTGGCCAAAAAGAGAACAGACACATTCTGAAAATATTACAATAAAAATATAGAAAAAAATACCGGCAGCGGTAAAGTTTAGATCCATGAAGGAAAGAAGAAAGTGAATGAATGTTTATAACTGAATACATTTACGTATGTATACAAATGTGTTTTCTTTTGTGTTATTTGTTTGGTAACACTTTAGTATGGGGAACATATGAACCATTAATTAGTTGCTTATTAACATGCAAATTAGTAACATATTGGCTGTTAATTAGTCATTATTAAGTACTTAATAATACCTTATTCTGCATGGCCTTATTATACAACCAGCAAGCCATTAACTAAGTCTTCCCTAACCCTAACCCTAACCCTAACCCTAACCCTAATCCTTACCCTAACCCTATGTTAATAAGCAACTAATTAATGGTTCATATGTTCCTCACACTAAAGTGTTACCATTTTTTTAATGAACTAAGTAACGTTTATGACAACCTTTTTCCAAAACACAATATAGAATGTGAGATATAACAGCATAATGCATACATGTATCATTTGTTTTCAAAACGGTTACAAAAAAGTGGGACTCCAAAAATGTATTTTGGGGCCCCGTTTTTATGACTTGATGGGGTCCCTGGGACCCCATTTTGAAAATTCCTAGCACCAACACTGATGGAGTATTGGTGCGTGCAAAACAGCAGCAGGCGGCTGTGGCCTGCGGGCCGGTTCTAATACTAATCAGATATCATCCCGGGGGCCATAGAGAATTAATTTGCATGCCGTATCTGGCCAGACAGTATAAGCAGCCTCCTGCGATACTGACAAATATCACAATATAATATGTTACCTGGCATGTAAACGATAATAGTGGAATACAAAGGCTCCTAATTTGGTTGCTGATGTATGAGGTAACATATTGCGCAATTTCCAAAACTGAATCATTTACTGTTCATCGATTGTTATTTTCTGTTGTAACCAGATCCAGCTACACTTCTATTAAAATGTAATTGGCTCTGATTTAAATATTTCGGGGTTTTTTTTGCCTCTAAAGCCCTCTTTTGCCCAGGGATATATTCCCTTAGTTTGTAAACAATTAAATAAAAAAAACAACCAAAAAAATGCCAATTTAATTTTGTGATGATGATAATCAATGTTAATATGATCACTGTAGTATCGACCACATACTCAGTGCTGCACGGTGCGACGGATTTCTAATCATTTATAAAATGATGGCGTTAACTGTCCAATAATTAAATGTCAATAATCACAAAACATTATTGCATTAATCATGTATTATCGCTGATTAATCGCACAATTTATTTAGACGTCAACCGTGGATGGTTACCTGAAATGCATGTTGCTTCACGATCAGTGATCAGGTCAACACATTCGTCAGTGCAAAAATGATGTGCATTCAAGTAAAACATAAAAATGTTTTTCCCTGTATTACAGTCTGACAATAAAATTGCAGTTTCTCCAAATATATATTTATATATAGTTTTAAGTTAATTTAGGTAATGCACAAGTAGTTTACTGCGATTAATCATCCGACTGGTGTGCTAATTGGCAAATTTCACTTCAAAATACACCTCGACAGTACTTTAGATCAGGGGTGTCAAACTTCTTTTAGATCGGAGCCACATGGAGAAAAATCTACTACCAAGTGGGCCGAACTGGTAAAATCACCGCACGATAACTTTAAAATAAAGATAACTTTAGATTGTTTTCTTTGTTTAAAAATAGAACAAGCACATTCTGAAAATGTACAAATCATAATGTTGTTGGGGTTTTTTACACTTACATGTTGCGGTTAATAGTATTCTATCATTATTTGTCGTTATTTATACCTTCTGAAGAAATTATGTGACAATGTTCATAAGTCAACTCATTGGTGTTAATTTTCAATCTATCAAGATAAAAAAGTAATATCAAAATCAAATTGCAGGATGTTATTTATGTCGTTTGCTCATTTTCCTCGACTGGTGCACATGTGGTTTATTTTTTTTTACATACGTAGCATCATCTACAAAGATACAAATAATTGCTATTGCGACATCCAGGGGACACATTTGGAACAGCAGTTTCTTTCATTCAAAAATTTCGGCTAATTTTTATACTTGGCAAACTCATCCCGCGGGCCGGATAAAACCTGTTCGCGGGTCTAATCCGGCCCGCGAGCCGTACGTTCGACACCTCTGCTTTAGATAAAACGTACTCACAATAAAATCACATTTTCTCAAAATATTGGGGTCTTTTTTTAAAGTTAATTTAAGTACTGCCTTTTTTTAGGACCAGTTCATTTAAGTAATGCAGTTAATTTAAGTTGTTTTTTTTAGTGTGGTTATTATCATTTGACAGCATTGTTCTAAATACAATAGTTTTCTGGCCCAAAGAGGAAAAAATTGTGGTTGTATGTCCTGCAAGAAACTATTGTTTTTTTGTCAAGTAGGTTACAGTTTTGACGCACTCTAAAAATGTCGGGGCTTTGCATAACTGTCGGCTTGTTCGCTGCAGCCAGACTCTGTCATCAACATGCATTACCACGATATGACTATAGTATTAAAAGCACCGTCGTCTGCTAAATTCACATCATTTATATTGTCTATATTGCGCAACCCCAGCTGGAATGAAAAGAATAATATTTCTTCCACTTCATTCAGTGTGTTTAAGAAACGTCTAAACCTTTCTTTCCGTCTACCCCCCTAATCCACTGTTTTTAATCTTAGAAGCTCTGATCAAGCTAAAGGTTGTCTGGGTATAACACTGATCCCTACAAGGATTTCCGAGAAATTTCCGAGAAAATATCCGCATTCTTGAAAGTTTTCCTGAATATCGTTGCAATGAGGACGAGTGGCAAGGTTTGAGACACTTATTTTAGTGTGCTGAGCGTCACTCAGGTTATTCATTAAACTGAAGGGGCCAAAAATATTAAATAATACAAATAGATTGTTATTGTTACTTTTTTTATTTAAATACATCTTAAAGTGCTACAGTACAAACCAATATTTAAAACAATAACAGCTTTGTTATGTACGAAGGGGATCAAACGGCACAGACAACAAGGGCCTAGTATAGCTCTATGTATTTATTATATATATTTACAATATATATAATAATAAACAATAATATAAATAAACTAGAGAATGGAGTGTGACTAGATCCAAGAGTGTGTATGGTGCGCGACTATGTATGTATTACCTGTTGTGTATTACCGGGAGTGTTGAGCGAGAGGCGGAAGTCCCGGAGGGGAAAGGCGGGCTCGAATGTCCCTGAGACAGGCAGGTAGTCGGGGGTATAGCGAGGCGTCAACAGGTCCATGTCCAGTCCGGGAAGCAGAGGGAACAAGGAAAACACGAGACACACAGCTCGTCACGCGGGAACGGAGGTCTGCAGTTGGAGCGACAAGTAGGACACGAGACAATCAATACGACGGGGAAGAAAACACAGAGAGAGCAGGATTGCGTATAGCGTGGAGAATTTAGGCTTACTTTACAGGACAGGTAGCTACGTTCTGGCACGGGATAGCATGTTGTGCAGGCTTATGAAGGCGGTCCTCTGATCAGCTTCAGGTGTGCTGATTGGCGGTGATTGATTGCAGCTGCCGGCTGCAGCAGAACTGACACGCACCTGGCGCACTCCTGGAAGTGCGCTCTTAGAGGTGCGCTCATCAGAGCGCACAGATGAGTGCGCATTGGCATGCGCCCGGGCCGTGACAAGCTTAGCCATTAAAACAGATAAAATACTAAGATGAAAACACTATCAGTGAAGCATAAAAACACAAAACATGCAAACTAATGGGTTTTCATCATTGTGTCTATTTATTTTTCTCATTTAAAAAAGTATCTCGGTCAAAAAATATCTTTGTGTGTACAATTAATTTTTGAGCACATTCTACAATACCGCGATAATAATGATAACCAATATCATTTTTGTCACAATAACTGATATGAGATTTTTTATATCCTTACATCCCTGGTACATTGTTACGTTACTGTGCTTTGTCTTGTTTAATCTGCTTTGTTATTTACTCCGTATGTTAGGAACATTTTAAACTAATCTGAGTTTCATTTCGTTTTTAGTGCGGAGGCTGTAAAACTGGCATCTTAAAAACAACGTAAAAAATTGGGATATTAATTGAAAAACAAAAGTTTGACACAATTTGAGGTGCACTTTGAGGTTGTACCAAACATTTCAAGATGATTAGCAGATTTTCCCTTATGGTCTATCGCAGGGGTCAGCAACCCGCGGCTCTAGAGCCGCATGTGGCTCCGTGGACCTCTTTCAGAGATGTGTGAAAATGGAAAAAGATGAAGACATTTTTTTTCTGTAGGAGGACAAACATGACACAAACCTTCCTAATTGTTAGAAATCCCACTGTTTATGTTATACATGCTTCACTGATGAGAGTATTTGGCAAGGACTGTTTTGTCCTACTAATTTTAGCGATCCATGAACTCACCGTAGTTTGTTTACATGTACAACTTTCTACGATGCTGCCACAGAAAGACGTGTTTTATGCCACTCCTTCTTTGTCTCATTTTGTCCACCAAACGTTTTATACTGTGCGTGAATGCACAAAGCTGAGCTTTGTTGATATTATAGAATTGATGGAGTGTTAATCAAGCATATTTGGTCAGTGCATGACAGCAAGCAAATCAAAGCTAACATGCTATTTAGGCTAGCTGTGTGTACATATTGCATCATTATGCCTAGTTTGTAGGTATATTTGAGCTCATTTAATTTCCTTTACTTATTTCCTCTATTTAATTTTTATTTGCATGTCTCATGACACATTATGTGTATGTAATATTGGCTGCATTTCTGATAGTGGTTTGTGTACCATGTTGTTCCAGACCACAGCAAACATTACCCAGCTTGCAAAGATTGTAATAAATCCATTAGATGAAGACAGCCTGACATTTCCTTAAACTTGGACACACACATCTATACCTTAAGCCATTCTAAGACAGTAATTTCCAGGAGTTATCTCATCCTGTGAGAAGCCTCCATTTTACTAATGATTTCCAAAGTTGCAAAAATGTGTAGAATTAAAATACAACATTTCTGTCAACTAAGATTTACGTCAGCCTTTGATAGTAGGCTAATATAGCTAATATAAACACTTACATCATGTGTTGTCTTCATAATAACACTTATATAAGACTTCCCACAATAGTGCGTCCATCTTTGTTTAGAGAATGTCCTAGATATTTTACTTCTGTTTTGCATAATTGGACTTTTGTTTTGCTTACTTTGTGTCCTTCACTATGTAGATGATTTAAGTTAAAACCAAAAGTTAAAGTACCAATGATTGTCACACGCTATTGTATCTTTTCTACAGGTTTCCTTATCCGGTGATGCTAATAATATGTCATCTACGTATATCAGGACTTTTGTCCTCCTCCAGGAGGGTCGAATTTGGACATGCTCGCATGCATTGCTTGGGAATAGATTGTCGGACTTTCCGCATACCCTTGAGGTAATCTTGTATAGGTGTATCTTTTCCCTTTATAAGTAAATGCAAACCAAAATGTATTTTCTTTATGTATTGGTATCGAGAAGAATGCATTACTGATATCAATCACTGTGAAATGTGTCCAATCCTGCATATGATGTTTAAAATTACAGCATTAATTGTCTTAATAAACACTAAATCAATATTCCTAATTCAAATGTTGAAATTTTACTAATGATATCCAATGTTGCAAAAATGTGTAGAATAAAAATTAAAATACAACATTTCTGTCAACTAAGATTTGCGTCAGCCTTTGATAGTACAAACCCCGTTTCCATATGAGTTGGGAAATTGTGTTAGATGTAAATTTAAACGGAATACAATGATTTTCAAATCATTTTCAACCCATATTCAGTTGAATATGCTACAAAGACAACATATTTGATGTTCAAACTGATAAACATTTTTTCTTTTGCAAATAATCATGAACTTTAGAATTTGATGCCAGCAACACGTGACAAAGAAGTTGGGAAAGGTGGCAATAAATACTGATAAAGTTGAGGAATGCTCATGTACATACAGGTTTTGGAGCAACACATGTTGCCATCCAAGCAACGTTACCATGGACGCCCCAGCAAGACAATGCCAAGCCACGTGTTACATCAACGTGGCTTCAGAGTAAAAGAGTGCGGGTACTAGACTGGCCTGCCTGTAGTCCAGACCTGTCTCCCATTGAAAATGTGTGGCGCATTATGAAGCCTAAAATACCACAACGGAGACCTCCGGACTGTTGACCAACTTAAGCTGTACATCAAGCAAGAATGGGAAAGAATTCCACCTGAGAAGCTTAAAAAGTGTGTCTCCTCAGTTCCCAAACGTTTCCTGAGTGTTGTTAAAAGGAAAGGCCATGTAACACAGTGGTGAACATGCCCTTTCCCAACTACTTTGGCATGTGTTGCAGCCATGAAATTCTAAGTTAATTATTATTTGCAAAAAAAAATAAAGTTTATGAGTTTGAACATCAAATATCTTGTCTTTGTAGTGCATTCAATTGAATATGGGTTGAAAAGGATTTGCAAATCATTGTATTCCATTTATATTTACATCTAACACAATTTCCCAACTCATATGGAAACGGGGTTTGTAGGTTAATATAGCTAATATGGACACTTACATCATGTGTTGTCTTCATAATAACACTTATACAAGACTTTTAAAGTCATTTTGATAGTAGGCTAATATAGAAACTTACATCATGTGTTGCCTTCATTATAACACTTATATAAGGCTTTTAATTTTTGGCGGCTCCAGACAGATTTTTGTATTTTTGGTCCAATATGGCTCTTTCAATATTTTGGGTTTTTGACCCCTGGTCTATCGTAATACAAAAGAGACAAAAGAGCCCGGTGCTTCTGGACAGCCCCAAAAGGTAATGTCCACAGCTTTCTTACACTTGCCACAAGTGATTGTAAACCAAGTCATCCACCAACCTCATCTCCCGACCGCCCTGGTTTCCTCTGCTATTAATCATCATCTTGCCACAAGCAGCTGAGTGCAGCGCAAGGTGACACTCCACACCACTCCCAACACCGCTGCAGGTAGGGAATGAAGAAAGGGAGGGAGGGCTGAAGGGGGGAAACACACACAGAAGTGAAGGGCAGTAGATTAAGGCAGCAACAGCAAACAGCAGCGAGAGAAAGAAGGAAACTGTGAGTGTGTTCATCTATGGCAGCGTCACAGTGGGTGGGACGTCTTAAATATAAGCCTGTAGAGGCTCCTACTTGACTGGAAGCCAGAGAGTACAACTTGGCCGAACAACATTCTTATTGTCGCTTGGTAGGAGAACTGCTCTGACACCATAAAATACATCTGCCTTAGCTACAGGGGGTATGAAGTGCAGTCAAGATTTAGTTTGTGGCCCCATTTTAGTGTTTGAAATTATTTATTATCGTTATTAGACTTTTAGACAATTCCATATTTTTCAAATCCGACCCAGGCGAATATACACTATATTGCCAAAGGTGTTTGGCCACCTGCCTTGACTTACATATAAAGTTGAAGTGCCATCCCATTCCTAACCCATAGGTTTCAATATGATGTCGGTCCACCTTTTGCTCGATTACAGCTTCAACTCCTCTGGGAAGGCTGTCCACAAGGTTGCGGAGTGTGTTTGTAGGAATTTTCGACCATTCTTCCAAAAGCGCATTGGTGAGGTCACACACTGATCTTGGTCGAGAAGGCCTGGCTCTCAGTCTCCGTTCTAATTCATCCCAAAGGTGTTCTATCGGGTTCAGGTCAGGACTCTGTGCAGGCCAGTCAAGTTCATCCACACCAGACTCTGTCATCCATGTCTTTATGGACCTTGCTTTGTGCACTGGTGCACAGTCATGTTGGAAGAGGAAGGGGCCCGCTCCAAACTGTTCCCACAAGGTTGGTAGCATGGAATTGTCCAAAATGTTTAGGTATCCTGGAGCATTCAAAATTCCTTTCACTGGAACGAAGTGGCCAAGCCCAACTCCTGAAAAACAACCCCACACCATAGTTCCTCCTCCACCAAATTTCACACTCGGCACAATGTAGTCCGAAATGTACCGTTCTCCTGGCAACCTCCAAACCCAGACTCGTCCATCGGATTGCCAGATGGAAAATCCTGATTCATCACTCTAGAGAACGTGTCTTCACTGCTCTAGAGTCCAGTGGCGACGTGCTTTACACCACTGCATCCCACGCTTTGCATTGGACTTGGTGATGTATGGCTTAGATGCAGCTGCTCGGCCATGGAAACCCATTCCATGAAGCTCTCTGCGTACTGTACGTGGGCTAATTGGAAGGTCACATGAAGTTTGGAGCTCTGTAGCAACTGACTGTGCAGAAAGTCTTTGTACTATGCGCTTCAGCATCTGCTGACCCCTCTGTCAGTTTACGTGGCCTACCACTTGGTGGCTAAGTTGCTGTTGTTCCCAAACTCTTCCATTTACTTATAATAAAGCCGACAGTTGACTTTGGAATATTTAGGAGCGAGGAAATTTCACGACTAGATTTGTTGCACAGGTGGCATCCTATGACAGTTCCAGGCTGGAAATGACTGAGCTCCTGAGAGCGGCCCATTCTTTCACAAATGTTTGTAGAAACAGTATCCATGCCCAAGTGCTTGTGCGAAAGAGGTGCTTTAAGACATGGCTAGCTAGCTAGCGGCTAAAGTCCAGCCCCTCGCCTCCATGGCGACAAATAAAGTATGTTTCTTACAAGTAAAACATGCTTCACTACACACCGTAGCTCACCGGCGTCAAAATGTAAACAAACGCCATTGGTGGATCTACACCTAACATCCACTGTAATGATACCAAGTACTGTAGCGTATATAGTCGATACTATTATGATTACGCCGATATTTTTTGGCATCACAGCATCTTCTTTCATTTAAAAAAAAATTATATTATGTTTATAAACTCAGGAAATATGTCCCTGGACACATGAGGACTTTGAATATGACCAACGTATGATCCTGTAACTACTTGGTATTGGATTGATACCTACATTTGTGGTATCATCCAAAACTAATGTAAAGCATCCAAACAACAGAAGAATAAGTGATTATTACATTTTAACAGAAGTGTAGACAGAACATGTTAAAAGAGAAAGTAAGCAAATAATAACAGTAAATGAACAAGTAGATTAATAATTAATTTTCTACCTCTTGTCCTTAATAATGTTGACAAAATAATAGAATGGAAAATTACACAATATTTTACTGCATACGTCAGCAGCTAAATTAGGAGCCTTTGTTTGTTTACTTACTAAAAAAAGACAAGTTGTCTTGTATGTTCACTATTTTATTTAAGGACAAATTTGCAATAAGAAACCTATATTTAAAAATAAAGCCAATAATGCATTTTTTGTGGTCCCCTTTATTTAGAAAAGCATCGAAAAGTATCAAAATAATTTTGGTACCGGTACCAAAATATTGGTATCGGGACAACACTGGTATCCATTTTGAAGGGTCATGACGTCATGTCCGCACGGGGGTCAGATTGCATTCACATTAAAAAACGCATTTATTTTTGTAACGTGAACGGCCACTAAAAAGATTGGATTTGACCAAAAAAATCCGACCCTGCAGTGTGAACGTAGCATTAGGCTATTTGTGTTTTACACTAAACCAGGGGTCGGCAACCTAAAATGTTGAAAGAGCCATATTGGACCAAAAATACAAAAACAAATCTGTCTGGAGCCGCAAACAATTAAAAGCCATATTACATACAGATAGTGTGTCATGGGATATAAATTGAATTAAGATGACTTAAGGAAACTAAATTACCTCAAATATACACAAATGAGGCATAATGATGCAATATGTACATATAGCTAGCCTAAATAGCATTTTGGCATCGATTAGCTTGCAGTCATGCAGTGACCAAATATGTCTGATTAGCACTCCACACACGTCAATAACATCAACAAGACTCACCTTTGTGCATTCATGCAGAACGTTTAAAGTTTGGTGGACAAAATTAGACAGAAAAAGAAGTGGCATAAAACACGTCCTAGAAAGTTATACATGTAAACAAACTACGGTGAGTTCAAGGACCGCCAAAATTAGTAGGACAAAACGGCACTCGCCAAATACTCGAATCAGTGAAGCATGTTTAATACAAACAGTGTACTTTATAACAATTAGGGAGGTTTGTGTCATGTTTGTCCTCCTACCGATATCATATTAAAACAAAAAATATATTTTTTCCCCTCATCTTTTTCCATTTTTCATACATTTTTGAAAAAGCTCCAGAGAGCCACTAGGGCGGCGCTAAAGAGCCGCATGCAGCTCTAGAGCCGCGGGTTGCCGACCCCTGTCCTAGAAAGTCGGAGAAAGTTATACATGTAAACCAGGGGTCGGCAACCCGCGGCTCCGGAGCCGCATGCGGCTCCTTCACCACTCTGATGCGGCTCAGCTACATACATGCCGACCCCCGATTTACCCAGGAGTTTTATGGATCTCAGTGCCTCTCATAGATTACTCCCAGGGAAAAAATTATCCTATTTACACTCTAATTACTAAATAAAGGGCGTGCCCTAACTGCACTACAGTAATTGTCCACAGCATGCCAGTCCAGCCACATGTTGCATGTTGTTATTACTTGCACACATAGGAGACAGCAAAGCATACTTACTCATCAGCCACACTGACGGTAGCCGTATCAAACAACTTTAACACTGTTACGTTACAAATATGCGCCACACTGTGAACCCACAACAAAAAACAATGAAAAACACATTTCTGGAGAACATCCCACCGTAACACAACCTAAACACAACACAACCATTACCCAGAATCCCATGCAGCCCTAACTCTTCCGGTCTACATTATACACCCCCGCTACCACCAAATCCCCCCACACATCAACCCCCCCCCCCTCCTCTCTCCGTGCGTTGGTTGAGCGGAAGAGTTAGTGCTGCATGGGATTCTGGGTATTGGTACCGTCAGTGTAAGATCTGTGGCTGCTGACCTAGTACGGAAGAGTTAGTGCTGCATGGGATTCTGGGTATTGGTACCGTCAGTGTAAGATGTGTGGCAGCTGAGGTAGTACGCCTTGCTGTCGCTTACGTGAACAAGCTGAAACTGCATTGTACGTGTGGTCGAGCAGGTACACTGTTAGGGCAGACTGTAGAGGGCGCCAAATGCAGTGTCATCAAATGAGAGGGTTGGCAAGTATTACGCTATCAAGCGCAAAACTCGCGGGCTGCACTAACATCAAATGTCCACATTAAAGTGCGTGCCGGTGCGTGTGTCGGAGACCCCTGGTTAACATAGCACAAAGCATTTAAGCTTTGTATGCGGAGTTTTTCATTTTAAATTAAAATTTTTTTTTTGTGGCTCCCATTACTTTCTTTAATTTGTGAAACTTGCCAAAATGGCTCTTTGAGTGGTAAAGGTTGCCGACCCCTGATGTAAACAAACTACGGTGAGTTCAAGGACCGCCAAAATTAGTAGGACAAAACGGCGCTCGCCAAATACTCGATTCAGTGAAGCATGTTTAATACAAACAGTGTGCTTTATAACAATTAGGGAGGTTTGTGTCATGTTTGTCCTCCTACCGATATCATACTAAAACAAAAAATATATATTTTTCCCCTCATCTTTTTCCATTTTTCATACATTTTTGAAAAAGCTCCAGAGAGCCACTAGGGCGGCGCTAAAGAGCAGCATGCAGCTCTAGAGCCGCGGGTTGCCGACCCCTGTCCTAGAAAGTCGGAGAAAGTTATACATGTAAACAAATTACGGTGAGTTCAAGGACCGCCAAAATTAGTAGGACAAAACGGCGCTCGCCAAATACTCGATTCAGTGAAGCATGTTTAATATAAACAGTGTGCTTTATAACAAGTAGGGAGGTTTGTGTCATGTTTGTCATCCTACCGATATCATATTAAAACAAAAAATATATTTTTCTCCCCTCATCTTTTTCCATTTTTCATACATTTTTCAAAAAGCTCCAGAGAGCCACTAGGGCGGCGCTAAAGAGCCGCATGCGGCTCTAGAGCCGCGGGTTGCCGACCCCTGTCCTAGAAAGTCGGAGAAAGTTATACATGTAAACAAACTACGGTGAGTTCAAGGACCGCCAAAATTAGTAGGACAAAACGGCACTCGCCAAATACTCGAATCAGTGAAGCATGTTTATTACAAACAGTGTACTTTATAACAATTAGGGAGGTTTGTGTCATGTTTGTCCTCCTACCGATATCATATTAAAACAAAAAATATATTTTTCTCCCCTCATCTTTTTCCATTTTTCATACATTTTTGAAAAAGCTCCAGAGAGCCACTAGGGCGGCGCTAAAGAGCCGCATGCAGCTCTAGAGCCGCGGGTTGCCGACCCCTGTCCTAGAAAGTCGGAGAAAGTTATACATGTAAACAAACTACGGTGAGTTCAAGGACCGCCAAAATTAGTAGGACAAAACGGCGCTCGCCAAATACTCGATTCAGTGAAGCATGTTTAATATAAACAGTGTGCTTTATAACAATTAGGGAGGTTTGTGTCATGTTTGTCCTCCTACCGATATCATATTAAAACAAAAAATATATTTTTTTCCCCTCATCTTTTTCCATTTTTCATACATTTTTGAAAAAGCTCCAGAGAGCCACTAGGGCGGCACTAAAGAGCCGCATGCGGCTCTAGAGCCGCGGGTTGCCGACCCCCGCACTAAACAATCGCTGTGTTTCGCCCGTTTCGCCTATTAGCACATTTTTACTTTGGCCCTCAGAGACAAAAAGTTTTGGCACCCCTGGGCATATAGTGTTGACGCGCCCTGAGTGGGATCCGAGAAAGAATAGTTCAGTTTGCAGGAATTGTCCTTCCAATACCCGAGGCCAGAGGACAGCAATTACTTACACTCACACACAACCCCTCCTTGTTATGGAAGAAGCCAGGGAAGTGAGATTTAAACGTTATCGAGCAGTCAAGTGAGGCAACGGGAGAAGATCCCACCACTGCTACATGTGCTCGTCCGGTGTAATGAGGACATCCGTTATTCCGGAGGCTTTAATTGTGAGCCCCCCTTGAGCATGAAGCGCCATAAAGCAGGTGTGCCCTTTTACTGGAGGTTTTCTTCTATTAGACAATAAAATCCCTGTTTTGTTTGTATTGCAGCGGCTCGCCGGGGACATTGTGAACTTCTGAGTGTGCGATTCTCCCCTGTGAAGCAGTGGATGGGATTTAAACTCCCTCCATTAATCAGTTATCAGACCTAATAAGCGGAGGAGCAGAAGGTTGCAGCTTGGCAAACCTAACCTGTGCTTTGCTGTGTTTATTATTATTTTACACAATGCAATATAGACATCAACTCATTTCCTGCTCTCTTCAAACCAATGGTCTGCTGCAGTTTAATGACCCGTGTGTATTGGAGGAACCACTGCTTTCATCACAATAAGTATTTGTATTGCTTGCATCATTACTCCTTTTTTTGCGATATTTGTTGCACCGCGTGCAGGTTGTACAAGATTGACCCCCTGCGAGCTCAAAGCCGGTGTGGTAGTTTTACTTACGAGTTTGAAAGAGAGGCAGAAAGCGGCCATCTATCAGGCCTCAGCGGTAACGAGGCTGCCCTTGTGCAGCGTTATGGGAAAAGCGCAGCAAGGGGGAGGAAAGAATAGCAATATGTGCTATTCAGTCGCTGCCTTCGCTTCTTTTATACACAACAGTAATAGCCGGTGTGACAAACAATTTATATGCTTTATAGCCATGCTAAAGGTGAGCACTATTTTATGCAATCACAGTCAGTTTTGTATGCATGGATTTTTTTTTTCCGCAAGGACTGATCGGTCATTGTTTCATTTTACTTTGTAGCACAGAAATACAGTATATTGCCAAAAGTATTTGGCCACCTGCCTTGACTCACATATGAACTTGAAGTGCCATCCCATTCCTAACCCAATATGATGTCGGTCCACATTTTGCAGCTATTACAGCTTCAACTCTTCTGGGAAGGCTGTCCACAAGGTTGCGGAGATTGTTTATAGGAATTTTCCACCATTCTTCCAAAAGCGCATTGGTGAGGTCACACACTGATGTTGGTCGAGAAGGCCTGGCTCTCAGTCTCGGTTCTAATTCATCCCAAAGGTGTTCTATCGGGTTCAGGCCAGTCAAGTTCATCCACACCAGACTCTGTCATCCATGTCTTTATGGACCTTGCTTTGTGCACTGGTGCGTAGTCATGTTGGAGGAGGAAGGAGCCAGCTCTAAACTGTTTCCACAAGGTTGGGAGCATGGAATTGTCCAAAATGTTCCTTTCACTGGAACTAAGGCGCCAAGCCCAACTCCTGAAAAACAACCCCACACCATAATTCCTCCTCCACCAAATTTCACACTCAGCGTTCTCCTGGCAACCTCCAAACCCCGACTCGTCCATCAGATTTCCATATGGAAAACCGTGATTCATCACCCCAGAGAAGGTGTCTCCACTGCTCTAGAGTCCAGTGGCGACGTGCTTTACACCACTGCATCCCACGCTTTGCATTGGACTTGGTGATGTATGGCTTAGATGCAGCTGCTCGGCCATGGAAACCCATTCCATGGTGCTCTCTGCGTACTGTACGTGGGCTAATTTGAAGGTCACATGAAGTTTGGACCTCTTTGCAATATGCGCTTCAGCATCCGCGGACCCCCTCTCTGTCAGTTTACGTTGCTGTTGTTCCCAAACTCTTCCATTTTCTTATAATAAAGCCGACAGTTGACTTTGGAATATTTAGGAGCGAGGAAATTTCACGACTGGATTTGTTGCACAGGTGGCATCCTATGACAGTTCCAGGCTGGAAATCACTGAGCTCCTGAGAGCGGCCCATTCTTTCACAAATGTTTGGAGAAACAGTCTCTATGCCTAAGTGCTTGATTTTATACACCTGTGACCTGGCCAAGTGATTAGGACACCTGATTCTGATCATTTGGATGGGTGGCCAAATACTTTTGGCAATATAGTTTAATACCATTTTTTTAAATTCTACAGGCTCTCACATCAACACAATGTACAGGACTCCATATACATTAGTACCTCAATTTACAAGCTAAAGTGCTTCCATGATGGAGCTTATAACTCAAAACGCGTGTCTCAAATCCTCATTGAAATTATTAAAATCAATTTTCAAAAAAAGCACCATTTTAACAACTAATGTGCATTGTAAAAAGAAAAGATTACTTTTGGATGTAAAATATTGTATTAAAAAACCAATACAGTAGATCAATGGTTCTGAAACCTTTTCTACCAAGTACTACCTCAGAAAACACTCGGTTCTCCAAGTACCACCATAATGACCAACATTAAAGTACAGTAGCGTAGTAGGCCTATGTATTCATTAAACATCTTTGACAAGTATATTCAATATTTTTGGCCACTATAACAATGCACGCGGTTTGAACAGCAACACTGCGTTTGAATATAGGAAAATAAAACACTGTTCTTTAATCAAGTCATTCTTTGGCGTACCACTAGATGGAGCCCACGTACCGCAGTTAGTTTGAGAATCACTTCAATAGAATATAGTACAAACAACTATAGTAGTTGTATGAAGTAATGTAATAATAATGTCCAGCATTTACTATGGAGAGTGAACTTTTATGGTATCTCCTTCCGGCTGCTTCTCCGTCAAACACACCATCATCAGCACACTACCATGAATTGAATAACGTGGACCCCGACTTAAACAAAGTGAAAAACGTATTCGGGTGTTACCATTTAGTGGTCAACTGTACGGAATATGTACTGTACTGTGCAATCTACTAAAAAAGTTTCAATCAATCAATCAATCAATCAAGCAGCTCTTTCTTGTTTTCACACATACGTGTCTGCCGTTTAGATATTATTTTCATATTCTTGGCTGGAATTAGTGCTTCACTAGGTGCAGACTAGCAGCGATAGGCCATGTTTTTGATTATTTAATTTTTTTGTAATTCAACGAATTATCATCCACTTTCTTTCTCAGCACTGACCTTCACACTCACCTTCTTCCTTCCCATGCTTGGAAAACAAATGTATGGTAATTTCTAAATATGAGCTAATGCTAGTGTTGCGTCTGACCAGTCTTCCCTCCCAGGGAATTAATGTTACTGGTCAATCCCAAGTTCTTTCAGATGACATATATGCAGAGTAAGAAGGACCATCAAGACAGAATAGGAATATTATCATGTTTAACTGAAGCTTCAGTAGACCAGCCCAGACCAATACATTCATACCGGCTTCTCAAATTTGTCTCACATTCAAACGGAAGAGCCAACTTCTTGCACACGAAGAAAGCCCCCACCTGTCCAGAAAGGAAAACAGCCTCATTGTTCTACTACAGATAAGACAAAAGGGAGTACTCCAACTCCTACAGTGCAAGCCTTCAAAGTAACACACGTAGTTTACTTGCGGACATAAGATAAAAAAATAGAAAGAGTACAAATGGAAAAACACTAGCTGCTTTAAACATGACTATGAATAAAGAAAGAACTCTTAAACATATATCCATTCTCCAAACTAGCGACTAACACTAAATGTTTTGGTTGGATCTTACGGGGGTTCACTGTGGCATTTGCTACGCTAGCTAATGTGCTTGCAACTTAAAGGCCTACTGAAATGACATTTTCTTATTTAAACGGGGATAGCAGGTCCATTCTATGTGTCATACTTGATCATTTCGCGATATTGCCATATTTTTGCTGAAAGGATTTAGTAGAGAACATCGACGATAAAGTTCGCAACTTTTGGTCGCTGATAAAAAAGCCTTGCCTGTACCGGAAGTAGCGTGACTTCACAGGTTGTGGAGCGCCTCACATCTGCACATTGTTTACAATCATTCCTACCAGCAGCGAGAGCGATTTGGACCGAGAAAGCGACGATTACCCCATTAATTTGAGGATGTCGATTTGTGGATGAGGAAAGTGAGAGTGAAGGATTAGAGTGCAGTGCAGGACGCCAGGATGCATCTTTTTTCGCTCTGACCGTAACTTAGGTACAAGGGCTCATTGGATTCCACACTTTCTCCTTTTTCTATTGTGGATCACGGATTTGTATTTTAAACCACCTCGGATACTATATCCTCTTGAAAATGAGAGTCGAGAACGCGAAATGGACATTCACAGTGACTTTTATCTCCACGACAATACATCGGCGAAACACTTTAGCTTCGGAGCTAACGTGATAGCATCGTGCTTAACTGCGGATAGAAACAGAAGAAACATGCCCCTGACTGGAAGGATAGACCGAAGATCAACAATACTACTATTACTTCTACTATCAGGAGACACTGAACTAAACCCTGGACCTGTAACCACACGGTTAATGCTGTCCCGCCTGGCGAAGCCTAGCAATGCTGTTGCTAACGACGCCACTTATATAAGACTTTTAAAGTCATTTTGATAGTAGGCTAATATATCTAATATAGAAACTTACAT
This sequence comes from Entelurus aequoreus, assembly GCF_033978785.1. NCBI lineage: Eukaryota > Metazoa > Chordata > Actinopteri > Syngnathiformes > Syngnathidae > Entelurus > Entelurus aequoreus. The sequence goes on along the minus strand of NC_084743.1, from coordinate 56,191,465 downwards.
TATGTGTTGCCGTCATTATAACGCTTATATAAGACTTCTAAAGTCCTTTTGATAGTAGGCTAATATAGAAACTTACATCATGTGTTGCCTTCATTATAACACTTATATAAGACTTTTAAAGTCATTTTGATAGTAGGCTAATATAGCTAATATAGAAACGTACATCATGTGTTGCCTTCATTATAGCACTTATATAAGACTTCTAAAGTCATTTTGATAGTAGGCTAATATAGACACTTACATCATGTGTTGCCTTCATTATAACACTTATATAAGACTTTTAAAGTCATTTTGATAGTAGGCTAATATAGCTAATATAGACACTTACATCATGTGTTGCCTTCATTATAACACTTATATAATACTTTTAAAGTAATTTTGATAGTAGGCTAATATAGCTAATATAGAAACTTACATCATGTGTTGCCTCCATTATAACGCTTATATAAGACTTCTAAAGTCATTTTGATAGTAGGCTATTATAGCAACTTACATCATGTGTTGCCTTCATTATAACACTTATATAAGACTTTTAAAGTCATTTTGATAGTAGGCTAATATAGCTAATATAGAAACGTACATCATGTGTTGCCTTCATTATAGCACTTATATAAGACTTCTAAAGTCATTTTGATAGTAGGCTAATATAGACACTTACATCATGTGTTGCCTTCATTATAACACTTATATAAGACTTTTAAAGTCATTTTGATAGTAGGCTAATAGAGCTAATATAGACACTTACATCATGTGTTGCCTTCATTATAACACTTATATAATACTTTTAAAGTAATTTTGATAGTAGGCTAATATAGCTAATATAGAAACTTACATCATGTGTTGCCTTCATTATAACGCTTATATAAGACTTCTAAAGTCATTTTGATAGTAGGCTATTATAGCAACTTACATCATGTGCTGCCTTCATTATAACACTTATATAAGGCTTTTAATTTTTGGCGGCTCCAGACAGATTTTTGTATTTTTGGTCCAATATGGCTCTTTCAATATTTTGGGTTTTCGACCCCACATAGACCGAAGATCAACAATACTACTATTACTTCTACTATCAGGAGACACTGAACTAAACCCTGGACCTGTAACCACACGGTTAATGCTGTCCCGCCTGGCGAAGTCTAGCAATGCTGTTGCTAACGACGCCATTGAAGCTAACTTAGCTATGGGATCTCGACAGAGCTATGCTAAAAACATTAGCTCTCCACCTACGCCAGCCCTCATCTGCTCATCACCACCAGTGCTCACCTGCGTTCCAGCGATCTACGGCGCGACGGAGGACTTCACCACGATCATCGGTGCGGTCGGCAGCCTGGAGACGGAGGAAGTCAACCCAGACGAGGTTGAGGCGGCGGACGGCGTTGTGTTGCTGTAGCCAGCCGCTAATACACCGATCCCACCTCCAGCTTTCTGCTTTGCTGTCTTCATTGTTCATTAAACAAATTGCAAAAGATTCACCAACACAGATGTCCAGAATACTGTGGAATTTTGCGATGAAAACAGACGACTTAAGCTGGCCACCGCGCTGTTCCAAAATGTCCGCTACAATCCGTGACGTCACGCGCAAACGTCATCATACCGAGACGTTTTCAGCAGGATATTTCCCGGGAAATTTCAAATTGCACTTTATAAGTTAACCCTGCCGTATTGGCATGTGTTGCAATGTTAAGATTTCATCATTGATATATAAACTATCAGACTGCGTGGTCGGTAGTAGTGGGATATATAAACTATCAGACTGCGTGGTCGGTAGTAGTGGGATATATAAACTATCAGACTGCGTGGTCGGTAGTAGTGGGATATATAAACTATCAGACTGCGTGGTCGGTAGTAGTGGGATATATAAACTATCAGACTGCGTGGTCGGTAGTAGTGGGTTTCAGTAGGCCTTTAAAAGTGTAACAATTAGGGGAGAGGCAGCTCTTATCTCAAAACACTCTTATGTCGAGGTAGATTGATTTACAGTTTGTTCTGCAAACAACTGATCTCAATTGTTGACATAATCCTGTTGAAACCAGCAATTATAGAAGGATAAAAACGACCCCCTCAGAGAGTTGAACTATGGCGATGACTAGTAAACGGCTTTCTGCAAATGCCTCTGTGGCGATGAATGTTTTTGTCATCTATTTTACGAGACGCGAGCGAAGTCGAGCCACTGAATCCCGCGTTTGCCCTGCAGTGTGACTCCACAGTCCAACACAGACGGCGTGTGAGCAGCCACTTCCTGATGTCAGCCACAGATGGCCAGTGCCATGCTTAGATTAATGTCATTATTTGGAAGTGGGGGGGGGGAAGGAACACACAATCTGCTCACAAAATTTCAAGTCAAATTTGCGACGCACCAAACTGTCGTCCATCGTGGCCAATTGGTTCCAGGCGTCCGCCTAGTAAGATTATTATTAATAAATCCTTACCTCCATTTACGAACGCCTCTGTTTGCGACCTATTTAGTTTACGAACCTTTACATTGCGCCAAAAATATACCTCTGTGTGCACTGCAAAAACTGAAATCTAAGTAAGATTAAATATCTCAAAATAAGACTTAGACTTAGACTTCCTTTTTATTGTCATTCAAATTTGAACTTTACAGCACAGATAAGAATGACATTTCGTTACATAAGCTCATGGTAGTGCAGGATAAAAAAGCAATATGGTGCATATATAAATAAATAAATATATACTGTATAAATAATATATGAATATATGTATAAAATAAATAAATACATATAAATATATATAAATCAATAAATAGATTACTGTACAGATAAATATATTGCAGTTTTTCACATTCGTCCACGTTTATGGATGTGTGTTGTATTGTCTTTTTTATTCCAGCGAGTTAATCCATTTTGGGGGGAGTTGAGGGGATAATTTAATTATGATGCATTCAAGAGTCTTACGGCCTGAGGGAAGAAGCTGTTACAGAATCTGGAGGTTCTGCTTCGGAGGCTGCAGAACCTCTGTCTAGAGTCAATAAGGGTGATATTTGCTTATTTTCTGTCTGATAAGATAATTCTTCTCACTAAGCAGATTTTATGTTAGAGTGTTTTACTTGTTTTAAGGGTTTTGGTCCTAAATGATCTCAGTAAGATATTACAGCTTGGTGCTGAGATTTTATGACCTACACTACCGTTCAAAAGTTTGGGGTCACCCAAACAATTTTGTGGAATAGCCTTCATGCTTTTTTAAAGTAATACATTCTTATTTCAAGCATGAAAAAAAAATCATGACTTTGACACAATCTTGTCTCATAATTAAAACAGATGACAGCCAAATGGACTTTGCTGTTTTATTTTCAATGAAACAATAGAAAATACGTACTCATATAGTAGTACAGTTGTTATTAGTGAGCATATACTTATTTTAAGGTATTTTGGGGTTCATTGAGGTTAGCTATATTTTCTTGTTTTGGAAAGTCTTGACAAGCCAAATTTTCTTGTTCTATTGGCAGATAATTTTGCTTAGTTCAAATAAAATACCCCTAATTTTTGTAATTTTTTTTCTTGTTTTTGAACACTGACTTTTTGCAGTGTGCCAACCAAGTCTCAGCGTACGAACGCTTCATTCATTCATTCATTCCGTTTGCGTGCTGCTGGTGCCATTTTCATGAAATCACTTTCTGTACACACGGGCGCGGCAATTTCGAACAGGTGGGGTGCCCTACGTCACATCCTGTTTACTTAACCATTACTCGGTTGGCACTTGTCAGTGCTTCAGTGTGTGTTTCTTGTCAAGTTGTGTCATTTTTGTTACTCCTTATGGTCCAAAAAGCCAACAAACCAGCCTGGAAAGAGGCTTACCATGAATTGATTTACGTGGACCCCGACTTAAACAAGTTGAAAAACTTATTCGGGTGTTACCATTTAGTGGTCAATTGTACGGAATATGTACTGTACTGTGCAATCTACTAATAAAAGCTTCAATCAATCAATCAAAAAGGCATTGGCTGTGGACTTAGAAATACTTAGACCACAGGTGTCAAACTCAAGGCCGGGGGGCCAGATTTGGCCCGCGACATCATTTTATCTGGCCCACAAACACCTGGAACTGTGTCAATAAAGTACTTCATATTTTCTCACTAAATGTAATTGATTTTTTTTTCATTTTGACAGAAAAAGTATATGTACTGCTTGAAATTGCATACCTTTTAAACTTTAATAGTATCCAATATTGCAACCAATATTACAGTATATTATCATACTTTCCAAACATGTTTTTGTCTAAAAAACATCACAGCAAACTACCCATCAAATTAATAAAAATGTCAATACATTTTACGTCGTTCTTTACAGCAAATCACTGTAAATTGGAAGAAAAAAACTACTACTGTTTCTTGCGTTAAAATTCTGTTGACTGAGGTGCCAGTTTTTGACTGTAAAATCTACGGTTGTTGTTTTTAACGGTGTATTACTGTAAATGGAAAGACGATACATTTGTTTTTACGGTAGAAAAACTGGCAGCTAAATTGCCAGAATAAAAAAAATAACTTGTACTGTTTTTCCATTCACAATATAATGTTGTAAAAACCAATGTAAATTTAACACAAAAAAAAAACCCAAAAACAAAAACAAAACAGTGGTACTTTTTTTCCATTTACCGTAAAATGTTGTAAAAAAAACCCCCCAAAAAACTATATTTTACAGTAAAATGTTGTAAATGTAAAGATTTCACTGTAAAATCGACAGTCTACTTAAAACGATGACATTAATAATGAAATCCAGCGGCAAATTTATACATTATTCGCTTTTACAATCGGCCCTCTGATGGCAGCCATAACTGCCATGTGGCCCTCAATGAAAACCAGTTTGACATCCCTGAATTAAACTGAATATTTGCAAGGATTACGGCAGTAGCGCACGCATTGCTGATTTTGCTCACAAATACGGAAGAAACACGTCCACAATTGTAACTATAGTAAATAAGAAGGACTTTTTTATGGTTGCTGAATTTGCCAAAGGGGTAAAATATCCTCCCAAGGACAGAAGTAAGTGCAAAACCAGGTCGAAAAACAATTGCTTGTGTGGATAAATGAAAAGCCGCTAGTTGGGGGTAGCATTTCCGAGGCCATCATTTGCGGGAAGGCTCGCCATTTATATGGAGACTTGTTGTCCAGAGGTGACCATGCGGGAACCTCCACGGAAGAACAATTTAAAGCGAGCCGTGGGTGGTTCGAAAAGGCCGGGACACAAGCCGATGATGGACTCACACTGCTAGTTTGGGCTAACGCCCGCGGTGACTACGTGACACTAGTGCCATTCTGATACTCTCAGACTATTCAAACGCCACAAATATTTGCCAAAGCTGACACGAGGTAAAAAGGATTTTCCTTTTTTTAAATTTTTGTTAACATTTTTGACAAGCCACTTATGCTGTCGCCAACACAACTGTCAGCTGCTGCTACCACCACAGAAAAATAAATAAATAAAAATAAATTCTCAGATGGAACCGTCTTGTGAGCCAATTAGAGATGTTCAATAATGGCTTTTTTTGCCGATATCCGATATTGTCCAACTCTTAATTACCGATTCCGCTATCAACCGATACCGATATATACAGTCGTGGAATTAACACGTTATTATGCCTAATTTTGTTGTGATGCCCCGCTGGATGCATTAAACAATGTAACAAGGTTTTCAAAAATAAATCAACTCAAGTTATGGAAAAAAATGCCAACATGGCACTGCCATATTTATATATAGTGGGTGTATATTGTAGCGTCCCTTTAGAGTTAGTGCTGCAAGGGGTTCTGGGTATTTGTTCTGTTGTGTTTATGTTGTGTTACGGTGCGGATGTTCTCCCGAAATGTGTTTGTCATTCTTGTTTGGTGTGGGTTCACAGTGTGGCGCATATTTGTAACAGTGTTAAAGTTGTTTATACGGTCACCCTCAGTGTGACCTGTATGGCTGTTGACCAAGTATGCATGCATTCACTTGTGTGTGTGAAAAGCCGTAGATATTATGTGATTGGGCGGGCACGCAAAGGAAGTGCCTTTAAGGTTTATTGGCGCTCTGTACTTCTCCCTACGTCCGTGTACACAGCGGCGTTTTAAAAAGTCATACATTTTACTTTTTGATACCGATAATTTTGAAACCAATACCGATAATTTCCGATATTACATTTTAAAGCATTTATCGGCCGATAATATCGGCAGTCCGATATTATCGGACATCTCTAGAGCCAATTCTAACCCACTCAACAGTTAATGTAAACTTTTCAACGTGTCTAAGACTATCATTGTCAAATGCTTAAAACTGTGTGTAATAATAAGCTTTGCTTCTTCCTACTCGTTTTTGGGCATGATGTAAAATGAAATGATATGAAATTGTGTGATGTATTATGATGTAAGTGTGTTCATGTTCGAAATAAACTGAAGAAAGAAAAGAAGAAAATAACCATATGCAGTAGGACATTAGCATTATATTAAAATTAAAAAAATAAAATGGCATTAAAAATAATTAAATCAGATTTGCTGAATCCTGTAGAAACCCTGTAGTTACATACATTTTTTTTCACAATCTTCAAAATATTTTTTTTTAAACATAATTAGAAATAAAACCCATATGCTCGTTTGACCCAACATAGTGTCTTCAGTGTGTTTCACTCTAGATTACAGTACTTAGCCTGGAGAATCGTCTGAACGTCATTGCTATGGCAGTCGCCCGGCCACTACAACACAGCCACGACGTGGAAATACATGGTCACATTCTGGGTAATTCCTCTAAGTTGGAACTGGTCTTCCATGTGCTGAAACCACGGGTGCGTGTTGTTGTGTCAACAAACTTGGTCAACTTGACAGTCGCATCTACGATCATCAGCTGTGTTGTTCACATTCCGTGTTATTAGCCTTACCTGTCCTGCGTTGTCATTCCACATCGCTCAAGGCAAAGCTTGTTATTGACATAAAAGATGGAGTGCATTTTGAATCAATAAAGTTAATCTCCCGAGAATCATCATAGGTCCCCTTTAAAAACAAATACAAATATTTGAATCGCCACATGAGGCGAGGCATGAGTGTATTGTGTTTTTTAGTTAGGGACAGTTAGGGACGGTGTAGCTCAGATGGTAGGGCGGCCGTGCCAGCAAATTGAGGGTTCCAGGTTTGATTCCACCTCAGACAAGACACGTCACCCATATGTATGCTTGTGCATAAAATGTCTGAGGTAACCTGACTCTCGCCAGATCCTTGTAGTTCGCTGAGCTCCACACAAGGATCTGGGATCGAGGGCAATGCAAACTCCTTCCAGATAGCAAAAAATAATGAACCAATCAGGATCGCCGGGCGGGATTTCATAGATGTGACGTAGCGCCGAAGCGACTGTTTGATTCAAACAACATTGATTCTGCTATTGCAACTGTTTTGTCGAATCTATCGAATATTCATTCTTTAAAAGATGAACAGAGAACGGTTTTGAAGGCCTTTATTACCTTTTCGCTCTGTTGTTATCCAATATGTCGGCTGTTCTGTTTTGGATTTCCCAGCATCGCTCTCATCAGCGTCACGGGTTGATTTCGATGTGAGTGGTTGAAGTGGCACGTCATTCAAGATGACGGACAAGCCGTTTATCCAATCACATACAATGATTTTTTTTACAAGGTCCCGCCTTCTGAAATACATGTCCTATTGAGAAGTCCCAGATCCTTGTGTGGAGCTCAGCGAACTACAAGGATCTGGCGAGAGCCAGGTTAAGTATGCGCAAATTGGAAGCCACGCTTTCGTCAGTCTACCCCAAGGCAGCTGTGGCCACAAAGGTAGCTTACCACCACCCAGTTGGAGTGAATGAATGATGGGTTCTCAGTTCTCTAACTTAAATCCATTATTATTGTTGTTGTTATTAGTTTCCTGGTGAAAGTGGGCAGATATGTTTATGTGTCTTCTGGTTTTTTCCACTTGGCTCATTGCGTGTGATGAAAGGATGTGAATAACAAGTGGATGTGTGATGACAAGAGGGCAACGGTGAAGCGTGGAGAGATAAATGGATTGATAGATGTGGAGAAGAAAGGACGGCTTGAAGCCTTTTGTTTTGTCAGTGACTGCTCTGCATCAGCCGATACGCCACCGATCTCCTCCTGATATCCAATTAAGAGTAAGCTCTTATCCAGTATCGAATATGAAGAACTTAGTTTGATAATATACACACGGTTTGTACGGGTGCTTAAAAACCTTGAAAATGCTTGGATTTTAATGTTGTGTTTTCAAGGTTTGAAAAATGCTTGAATTTTGGGTGAAGTGCTTGTAAATGCTTGGCAGTCTGACTCAATAGGCTAACTATAAAATGGGAAAAACTAAGATAAGTTTCCTTGAAAATGAAAGCCACACGCTTGATCTGTTGGCTTTGCACGAGCCCTTACATTAGGTTTGTTGTCATGCCAGAGCCGTACATACGGCTCTGTGTCGCCTCCAAGAGGACAGTGGTGCCACGGTCCATCATGCCGGGAGGTTGTCGTTTTAATGAACATGATGTATGCATGAATTATGATACCATCAAACAAGTACACAATAATAATTAATGTTATTTCTTGTAAGGAATGATGTATACATGAATGATGATGATACAAACAAACAAGTAAACAACATTTGCAAACACCAATGACATTGAATAGTCTACAGAAACACTGCTTCATTTTCTATGGCCCTATCACAGGCCTGGGCAATTATTTTGCCTCGGGGGCCAAATTTAGAAAAAAAAATGTGTCTGGGGGCCGGTATATCTATTTTTAGGAACACTAATACAAAACCTCACAATAGTGTCTGATTGAATGCTAAAAACGTTATGACAGACACAATGGAATTTAATTTTTTTTTACCGAATGAGACACCCAGAATGTACATGAAAATAAAGAATGTGGGATTTACAATATTAACTATGATCGATAAAACACTGAATATCGACAACACATGAACATCACACCCTCTCTCGATCGACATATTTTACAATCAAGCGAAACGCAACAAACACAGCCAAATATGAATGCGAAGGGTGAAAAAACTCACCTACAATCTGATATATCACTAAGCTTTAGAACTTTGTTGTAAAAATCTCCTTCCGCGTCTGTTCCTGACCACCGCATTTCAGGCTGGCCTCTGTGGAAACGCTCCCCACCCACACCCGCTTGGTGCCTCGTCTGAGCTGCTGTGACTTAGATGACCATAGTAACTAATTTAGATTACCATAGTAACTAATTATATTACCATATTAACTAGTATATCATGTACAAGCACAGATTCCAACCATTGAAATACTGAGTATAGTTCAAGACTTACGGTCATTTGAAAACATCACTGCACATAATAATGGCACCTACACTTTCCATCTTAAAGATCTAAAAAAATGATTTGGGAATGTCCGGCGGGCCAGATTGAAAAGCTTAATGGGCCGCATGTGGCCCCCGGGCTTTAATTTGCCCAGGTCTGCCCTATCAGTTAATGATGACTGCTGGTTCAATGTTAGGCTTAGGTTTTAGCAGATTTTCCGTAAACAACAAGGCTATGGATTGATTCACACTGGTTTTGGCCTTTACTGGGTACTGGAAAATGTATCTTGAAAGTCCTTAAAAAGTGCCTGAATTCGGCCATGGAAAAGGTGTACGAAGCCTGTGTACAGTAGAGGTTAGGTGCTGACAGAGATGAATTTCTGCCCCATCACAGACTTTGTTTGCTTGTCCAGAGCACTGTGTGGGATTCCCAACACACACACACACACACACACACACACACACACACACACACACACACACACACACACACACACACACACACACACACACACACACACACACACACACACACACACACACACACACACACACACACACACACACACACACACACACACACACACACCTACATGAACACTCTCTCTCGCTTTAGGCACTTCTTCTGCTTGGCTTGCAGTGCTTGTCCTCTTGTTGGCAAAATGGCCGTGGGTCGGGTCTGTGACAACAGCTCTTCTTCGCTGTCCTTTCTCGTCTTGCGCTGTCCATTGCTCGGCTTTTGATTTTTGGCACATCCACAAACATTCAAATCATATTTGGCAGCAGATGAAGAGTGGCGACAGCGCCGATTGATATGCATGTCCCCTGGATGATTGTTACACCGTTGCCTCACACTAAGGTGATTTATTGTTGCTCCGACACTTCCTCCGCCCGCAATGATCACACCTTCTGTACGACTGTTTCTAACTTTAAAAAAAATACCTTCCCTTTAAACAAGATCAAACAGGAGGCCTGCCTTTGCCTGCTGTTGAGGAGTGAATGTTCTTGGGTTGAATATCTTGCATACAATAAATCTCTCATGGTTCCTAGCACTCAGTGATGGAATAAACACTTAGCACTTAAAGTTGTTAGTTGTCATCACTTTATATGTACTTTCACAGCTAACAGATGCTGGGGTCTATTTGCAGACAGTCCCATGCTGGTCTCCTAACTTAAGATGCTGTGTGAAGTGTGCCATCAAAGTCAAGGGAGGTGTGCCGTAGAGCAGTGTTTTTCAACCTTTTTTGAGGCAAGGCCCATTTTTTTCATAAAAAACACACAGAGGCACACCACCAGCAAAATGAAACTCCACCAGGTCGTCGTGCCTTTTTTTTTTAGTTTGTTTGTGTTTTCCTGTGTGTAGTGTTTTAGTTCTTGTCTTGCGCTGTTATTTTGGTGGCCCTTCCTGTTTTGTTGGTGTTTTCCTGTAGCTGTTTCATGTCTTCCCTTGAGCGCTATTCCCCGCACCCGCTTTGTGTTAGCAAGCAAGACTATTTAAGTTGTTGCTATCCTTCTTTGTGTGGACATTGTTGATTGTCATGTCATGTACGGATGTACTTTGTGGACGCCGTAGGTTTTTGCTGTCGTCCAGCATTTTGTTTCTGTTTACTTTGTAGCCAGTTCAGTTGTACTTTTGTTTTGTATAGCCATTGCCTTTTCCTTTCCCTTTCCCTTTCCCTTTTGTTAATTTTTAGTTTAAGCATTACATACCTTTTTACCTGCACGCTGCCTCCCGCTGTGGTCTGCATATTGGGATCACAACAAACCATCCTCGTCTCACCCGACACATTCCGACTTTTACAAAGCAATTGACTACCTGCTGCCACCTACTGACATGGAGTATTACGTGGTTACCCTGCCGAGTTCTACACAGCACAGACACTAAGCAACGGCACATTATTTGCAGATTCTAATTATTGATTTGCAAAAAATATTTTTTGGACCAATCAGGTGAAGTTGCATAATTTCCCACGGCACACCAGACAATATCTCACGGCACCACAGTGGTTGAAAAACACTGCCGTAGACCATCAGTAGGGCCCTATGAAATATGTTAATACTTTTTCTAAACCACGTTTTTTTCCCCATTTTGATTTTAAGGAATTTAAGGATTTTTTTTTTTACGATTTCTAATACAGTGTCCCAACTTGTTCTATCAATGGCTACATACTGAAAAGTTAAACAATGTAAACATTAAAGTTGCTAAAACCGATTGAGTGTCCTACCAGTGAATGCTTAACTATTTTTTTTTTTAAGTGTTCTTAGCTTTTATGTTGTAAGTGACAAAGCCAATGCTGTTAGTGTTATATCTCATACAAGGTCCTCAAACTCAATTTTACTGGGGGTCTGCAAAAGGTGAGGCTTCAGAACTACGTTTTAACCACGTGACTGAATGTGTTAACTACTTCTTCCAGCTGCTATAAAGACCCTGAGCTATGGTAGCATTGATGGGACCCTACTATGAAAAACTATCGTTTCTTACCTGTTGGTACCTGCTGTTGTGTATTTGGGATCTGCATCAGTCCTGAACATTTGAAATCAAACCGTGGAGGCATTGCGGGGATATTAATAAAACAATCTTGTCTTCCTTCCTACGAGCCGTTTGGATTTTGCACAACTTGTGACGTCATCAGTTGGGAAGAACATCATTGGATTATCCATATGTGGTATAAATGTACCTTGAGTGCCTTGCACGCGTCCGCCATTGTAGTCCGCGCTATAGTCAATAAGCTCATTCTTATTCTCTATCCTCTTGTTATGGGGCAGGCTGGCTCGTACATGCACATGCATACTCCGCTGTTGCCATTGTAGTGTATAGAATAGTATAGTTCGAACTTAATCAGTCAGTGGACTTTCTATGGAAGCACTATAAGTACAACAAAGATGGTGTGGAAAATACGCAGTGAATGTGGAGGAAATAAGACCACCCACAAAACGGTGCATTCTGAAAAGATGGTAAGAAAGCAACTTGAAGATTTTCTGTAAAACTTAATCTATGCAAAATGTTGATCAAAGAACCATCATTTCATGTTATGTAGACCACAGGGAAGTGTTTTAAATGTAGAAAAAAATCTTAGTATATAGGGCTGTGAATCTTTGGGCACCATACGAATGAATTTGATTCGATTCTTGGGGGTAAAGATTTGATTCAAAATCGATACTTGATTCAAAATCAATACTTTTTTAAATAACATTAAATGCCAGTTATGTGATTAACTACATTCCTCCCTAAAATCGATAAACAGCTCTGATAAATGTCTATATTACTTCTCATTTTGACAATTGTTTTGATGATATTATAATTGTAATGTTTGAGTGATGATAAATGAATGAGTTGTGGCAGTTGCGGATGTCACCAATGGGGCGGCTTTTCCAAACACTTCTTTAATGAACTGCCAACATGAGAATGCCGAACAGGAATTGCTTAAAGTTGAATGGCTTTGTAAATACACTGAGACAAAGTTTAAGTTTATTGCGTGGTGTTTTTGAATCGGCACCAATTTTTCCCTCAGAATTTTCAACTAACTGGAAGAGTTTTGCCAGGAGGATTACTATCATTTTCAGAATGTGCTTGTTTTATTTTTGGCTAAAGTAAGGCAAAGAAAACAATTGTGAAGTTGTCTTTATTTTTAATGCCAGGATTTTATCATTCTGGCTCCCTTGGGTATAGACCAGGGGTCGGCAACCCGCGGCTCCGGAGCCGCATGCGGCTCTTTGACCACTCTGATGCGGCTCAGCTGCATACTTGCCGACCCACCCGGTTTTCCCAGTATACTTAACGGCCCCCCCGATTTTCCCAGGAGACTGCCTCTCCTAGAAATCTCCCAGGGCAAATATTATCCTATTTTCACTCTAATTACTTAATCAAGGGCGTGCCCTAATGGCACTGCATTAATTGTCCTCTATAGCATGTACAAACAGCATGCCAGCCCGGCCACATGTTATATGTTGCTTTTACTTGCACACGTAGGCGACAGCAAGGCATACTTGCTCAACAGCCACACAGCTTACACTGACGGTGGCCTTATAAAACAACTTTAACACTGTTACGTTACAAATATGCGCCACACTGTGAACCCACACCAAAAAAGAATGACAAACACATTTCTGGAGAACATCCGCACCGTAACACAACACAACAAATACCCAGAATCCCATGCAGCCCTAACTCTTCCGGTCTACATTATACACCCCCGCTACCACCAAACCCCCCCACACATCAACCCCCCCCTCCTCTCCGTGCGTCGGTTGAGCGGAAGAGTTAGGGCTGCATGGGATTCTGGGTATTTGTTGTGTTGTGTTTATGTTGTGTTACAGTGCAGATGTTCTCCAGAAATGTGTTTGTCATTCTTTTTGGGTGTGGGTTCAAAGTGTGGTGCATATTTGTAACGTAACAGTGTTAAAGTTGTTTTTGTACGGCTACCGTCAGTGTAAGCTGTGTGGCTGTTGAACAAGTATGCCCTGCTGTCACTTACGTGAGCAAGCAAAAGCTGCATTCAACATGTGGCCAAGCAGGTACGCTGTTTGGGCAAGCTGTAGAGGGCGCTAAAAGCAGTGCCAGCACGTCCTGAAATTTGGTAGTCTCCCGGAAAATTGAGAGGGTTGGCAAGAAAGACGCTATCAAGCACCATTCAATTAAAAGTCGCGGGCCGCGCTAACATTAAATTTCCATATTAAGATGCGTGCCGGTGCGTGTGTCAGAGACCCCTGGTTAACATAGCGCAAAGCAATTTAAGCTTTGTATGCGGTGTTTTTCATTTTAAATTATCAAAACATTTTTGTGTCTCCCATTGTTTTCTTTAATTTGTGAAACTTTCCAAAATGGCTCTTTGAGTGGTAAAGGTTGCCGACCCCTGGTATAGACTAACCTCCACGCGGGCCCTTAGCTAAAATGAGTTTGACGCTCCTGGTTTACGTAGAAATCATAAGGGCCCTCCATTCAGCCGATACACTGCTGAGCTGTAGAATAAGACTGTGAAATTATATCAAATATTGTTGTTTTCTTTTGGAGTCAGGAGAATGCTCGCATGCCTGCTAGTTATTTCATGTCATGGCATCAGCAGAGATACGTCTCGGCTGCTTATATTGAGTAATTGGTTAATTGGGCGTGTCGACAAATGCAATTTTAATGTGGATAAACGTCATTTTCAGAACACTGTGGACAAAGTCTAAGTACTGTTATCAGATATTTACTCGTTAAGCAACATTGCGTACTTCCTGTTTGTGATCAAATACAAACACACAAAGAGCTTCTCTGTCATTATGAATTCAGGGCGGTACCTCATGGAGTCGCGGTCCTTGTTGCAGTCAGGTTCTGTTTGCATGTGTGGCCATGTTGCTCTGCTCGGCTTTTTATCCTGCCGGCTTGGATAAAAGGCTGCTGGCAGTGCTTACAGGTTGTGACCTATCCCAGCTGTTCCCTGGCTGTGGAATGTTGTACACACACACGCACACACACACACACACACACACACACACACACACACACACACACACACACACACACACACACACACACACACACACACACACACACACTGGCGCACACACACAATATGTGTTTTTGTTTGTGACCTGGCTGTTGTGCCTTGTAAAACGCTCAATGTGATATCGAGGCCGTGGTGGGTCATCCAACACATGGATCAGCTCACATCACACCTGATCAACTCTCTACATTTGATGGGGATGTAACAGTACGATTAGAGATGTCCGATAATGGCTTTTTTGCCGATATCCGATATTGTCCAACTCTTAATTACCGATTCCGATATCAACCGATACCGATATATACAGTCGTGGAATTAACACATTGTTATGCCTAATTTTGTTGTGATGCCCCGCTGGATGCATTAAACAATGTAACAAGGTTTTCCAAAATAAATCAACTCAAGTTATGGGAAAAAAATGCCAAAATGGCACTGCCATATTTATTATTAAAGTCAAAAAGTGCATTATTTTTTTTAACACGCCTCAAAACAGCAGCTTGGAATTTGGGACATGCTCTCCCTGAGAGAGCATGAGGAGGTTGAGGTGGGCGGGGGGGTTTAGGGTGTAGCGGGGGTTGTATATTGTAGCATCCCGGAAGAGTTAGTGCTGCAAGGGGTTCTGGGTATTTGTTCTTGTTGTGTTTATGTTGTGTTACAGTGCGGATGTTCTCCCGAAATGTGTTTGTCATTCTTGTTTGGTGTGGGTTCACAGTGTGGCGCATATTTGTAACAGTGTTAAAGGCCTACTGAAACCCACTACTACCGACCACGCAGTCTGATAGTTTATATATCAATGATGAAATCTTAACATTGCAACACATGCCAATACGGCCGGGTTAACTTATAAAGTGACATTTAAAATTTCCCGGGAAATATCCGGCTGAAACGTCGCGGTATGATGACGTATGCGCGTGACGAAGTCAGTTTAACGGAAGTTATGGTACCCCGTAGAATCCTATACAAAAAGCTCTGTTTTCATTTCATAATTCCACAGTATTCTGGACATCTTTTGCAATTTGTTTAATGAACAATGAAGGCTGCAAAGAAGACAGCTGTAGGTGGGATCGGTGTATTAGCAGCGGACTACAGCAACACAACCAGGAGGACTTTGTTGGAGAGCAGACGCGCTAGCCGCCGACCTCACCTTGACTTCCTACGTCTCCGGGCCGCCAAACGCATCGGGTGAAGTCCTTTGTCCTTCCGCCGATCGCTGGAACGCAGGTGAGCACGGGTGTTGATGAGCAGATGAGGGCTGGCTGGCGTAGGTGGAGAGCTAATGTTTTTAGCATAGCTCTGTGCGGTCCGGTTGCTAAGTTGCTAAGTTAGCTTCAATGGCGTCGTTAGCACAGCATTGTTAACCTTCGCCAGCCTGGAAAGCATTAACCGTGTATTTACATGTCCACGGTTTAATAGTATTGTTCATTTTCTATCTATCCTTTCAGTCAGGGGTTTATTTTTTTTGTTTCTATATGCAGTTAAAGCACGATGCTATCACGTTAGCTCATAGCTAAAGCGTTTCGCCGATATATTGTCGTGGAGATAAAAGGCACTGAATGTCCATTTCGCGTTCTCGACTCTCATTTTCAAGAGGATATAGTATCCGAGGTGGTTTAAAATACAAATTCGTGATGCACAATAGAAAAAGGAGAGAGTGTGGAATCCAATGAGCCAGCTTGTACCTAAGTTACGGTCAGAGCGAAAAAAAAAAAGTATTTCACTGCATTCTAGTCCGTCACTCTAACGTTCCTCGTCCACAAATCTTTCATCCTCGCTCAAATTAATGCGGTAATGGTCCGAATCGCTCTAGCTGCGTTGAAAACAATAGGGAAATATGAGGGAGTGAACAACTGACAACGTCACGCTACTTCTGGTAGGGGCAAGGTTTTTTTTTAGCAGAGACCAAAAGTTGCAAACTTTATCGACGTTGTTCTATACTAAATCCTTTCAGCAAAAATATGGCAATATCGCAAAATGATCAAGTATGACACATAGAATGGATCTGCTATTCCCGTTTAAATAAAAAAATTTCATTTCAGTAGGCCTTTAAAGTTGTTTATACGGCCACCCCCAGTGTGACCTGTATGGCTGTTGACCAAGTATGGCTTGCATTCACTTGTGTGTGTGAAAAGCCGTGTACCACTCCGTATAGCGGCATTTTAAAAAGTCATACATTTTACATTTTGAAACCGATACCGATAATTTCCGATATTACATTTTAAAACATTTATCGGCCGATATTATCGGACATCTCTAATTTTTAGTCTACAAAATTAACACCGGGGTTAATCGACATAAAATCGACATTAAGGTTTTAATCAGTGCGATAGCGTAACCGCAAGAGACTGATGTTTATTTTTATCTTCGCCGTCGCCGCCATTTGAATGAATCTGAATTGTCGAGCCTCTTGTTTGTTCGTATCTCAAACAAGGAGAAATGTGTCTCACTCTGTGCATCGCTCTCAACATATATATACACTACCGTTCAAAAGTTTGGGGTCACATTGAAATGTCCTTATTTTTGAAGGAAAAGCACTGTACTTTTCAATGAAGATAACTTTAAACTAGTCTTAACTTTAAAGAAATACACTCTATACATTGCTAATGTGGTAAATCACTATTCTAGCTGCAAATGTCTGGTTTTTGGTGCAATATCTACATAGGTGTATAGAGGCCCATTTCCAGCAACTATCACTCCAGTGTTCTAATGGTACAATGTGTTTGCTCATTGGCTCAGAAGGCTAATTGATGATTAGAAAACCCTTGTGCAATCATGTTCACACATCTGAAAACAGTTTAGCTCGTTACAGAAGCTACAAAACTGACCTTCCTTGGAGCAGATTGAGTTTCTGGAGCATCACATTTGTGGGGTCAATTAAACGCTCAAAATGGCCAGAAAGAGAGAACTTTCATCTGAAACTCGACAGTCTATTCTTGTTCTTAGAAATGAAGGCTATTCCACAAAATTGTTTGGGTGACCCCAAACTTTTGAACGGTAGTGTATATATATATATACATATATATATATATATATATATATATATATATATATATATATATATATATATATATATATATATATATATATATATATATATATATATATATATATATATATATATATATATATATATATATATATATATATATATATATATATATATATATATATATATATATCCGTGCCGATGCCGTAGTCATAAGCTTCTTCTTTTTCTCTACCTTCTTGTTATGGGGCATTCTTCTTCCATTGTTGCCATTTCTAATATAAAGTAGCGTAAAGTTCTCATTTATATCTGTCAGTAGACTAGCTATCAAAGCGCTAAAAACTTTAGTGGGTTTACATAATACACCCGCGGAACTTTAGTTATTAGAGGGTTCCGTTCGGACATTTTTTTCCGGGACACATTTCGGGCGTTGATGTTGCATTATTGAGCCACGGATGAGGAGATGCTGCTCCGTTATTGATTTAAATAAAGTCTGAATGTCATTAAAACAGTTTTGACACTTCTTCCACCCCCGTCCTTGCACGCTACACCGCTACAACAAAGATGACGGGGAGAAGACGCTGCCGAAGGTGAGCCACGTAAATAAGACCGCCCACAAAATGGCGCATCCTGAAGAGATGCTCAGAAAGCGACTTGAAGATGATCTGTAAAACATAATCTATGCAACACTTTCACCAAAAAACCACCACCACATGTTATGTATACCAGTGTTTTTCAACCTTTTTTGAGCCAAGGCACATTTTTTGCGTTGAAAAAATCCGGTCGCAACCACCAGCAGAAATCATTAAAAAACTAAACTCAGTTGACAGTAAAAAAATTTTGTCACAATTGTTGGATATGAGTTTTAAACCATAACCAACCATGCATCACTATAGCTCTTGTCTCAAAGTAGGTGTACTGTCACGACCTGTCACATCATGCCGTGACTTATTTTGAGCTTGTTTGCTGTTTTCCTGTGTGTAGTGTTTTAGTTCTTCTATTTTAGTGGCTTTTTCTCTTTTTTTGGTATTTTCCTGTAGCAGTTTCATGTCTTCCTTTGAGCGATATTTCCCGCATCTACTTTGTTTTAGCAATCAATAATATTTCAGTTGTTTTTATCCTTCTTTGTGGGGACATTGCTGATTGTCATGTCATGTTCGGATGTACATCGTGGACGCTGTCGTCCAGCATTCTGTTTTTGTTTACTTTGTAGCCAGTTCAGTTTTAGTTTCATTCTGCATAGCCTTCCCTAAGCTTCAATGCCTTTTCTTAGGGGCACTCACCGTTTGTTTATTTTTAGTTTAAGCATTAGACACCTTTTTACCTGTACACTGCCTCCCGCTGTTTCCGACATTTACAAAGCAATTAGCTACCGGCTGCCACCTACTGATATGGAAGAGTATTACACGGTTACTCTGCCGAGCTCTAGACAGCACCGACACTCAACAACAACACATCATTTGCAGACTATAATTACGGGTTTGCAAAAAATATTTTTAACCCAAATAGGTAAAATTACACAATCTCCCACGGCACACCAGACTGTATCTCACGGCACACTAGTGTGACACGGCACAGTGGTTAAAAAACACTGATGTAGACCAAAATATAATGATTTAAATTGAGGAAAAAAATCCTATTATGACCCCTTTAATGCGCCTTTTGTATGAAAAAAGACCTGAATAGACGCGCTCATCGCCACTGCGCCTTTTAATCCAGTGCGCCCTAATGGTCCGGAAAATACGGTAATGGAAATGAGATCAAAACTGGAAGGGCCTTAAAATACGGAAAAGTCAGCCAAATTTTAGACCTGTCTAATTTACTTTATTTACAATAAATAAATCAATTATCGACATTTACTAATCGATTTTATATTTGCCCCATGTCCGAATTGCGATTATTTCCCCCCAACTGTACTACTATGAGTGCTAATCCACAGTCACGTGTACACACTGAGGAGATTGTTTACACCTGTATGGACTTCTTCATAGCAACAGTATGCTGGCGTGGCATTAATGTACATTCTTTTGTCCAGGAAGGCATGTGACACAGAAATATGACATAAAAAGAAGGGAGTTTCTGTATGAAAACCATCCATACTTATACATCTGATGGATGAACGGCTCACTGGTCACACTGCAATAACTGAAATCTAAGTAAGATTAAATATCTCAAATAAGGGTGATATTTGCTTATTTTCTGTCTGATAAGATAATTATTTTCACTAAGCAAATTTTATGTTAGAGTGTTTTACTTGTTTTAAGGGTTTTGGTCCTAAAGGATCTCAGTAAGATATTACAGCTTGTTGCTGAGATTTGATGACCTATATTGAGTAAAACATGCTTGAAACTAGAATATCAACTGATGCAAATCTGTGTCATCAACACTCACAAGTATAAAACTACTTTTTTAAAGTACCGTATTTTTTGGACTATAAGTCGCAGTTTTTTTCATAGTTTGGCCGGGGGTGCGACTTATACTCAGGAGCGACTTATGTGTGGAATTCTTAACACATTACCGTAAAATATCAAATAATATAAAACCTTACAATTTCAATAGGGTCCTTTCGTCCCATTGCAAAAGGACTCCCTTTGGGATTCCTTTTGAAAAGGTCCTGTGCGGACCCTAATTATTTAGCTCATTCACATAAGAGACTAGAGCAGACCTGGGCATTCTGCGGCCCGCGGGCCGCATCCGGCCCTTTGTGCGTCCCTGTCCGGCCCGCGTGAGGCCAATTATAAATTACAAAATACATTTTAAAAAGTATCTATGTCGAGTGTGCAATACAACGGTGCTGCTTTTGTTTTGAAAATCGTTATTTGTATTACTTCCGTGTGGACGTGTGCGTGATTGTGAGTGAATGTGAACAACTGCAATTACAAAATAAAGTTGAAAAAACATCTATGTCCTGCGCGCAATACAACTGTGCTGCTTTTATTTTGAAAAGTATTATTTATGGGCGTGTGTCCGTGTGTAACCTGCGAGTGAAGGTGCACATGCAGCGACAAGTGATGCACGGTTTACACCCGAGACGCCAAAAAGAGAAAAGTTGATGAGGAATGCCGTGTTTTCAACAACACATGAACTGCAAAGCAACGTCCCCTCACCTAAGGTGCGTGCCTGCGCAATTGCGCACTGCTCAAGCGTCCGCTGCGCGCAGCAAGTATATGCCGCGCACCAAATCAAATCCCATCTGAATTCTAAACAAAATAAACATATTTATTCTACGGAATTTTGCAATGCAACTTTGAGTGACAGTGACGACAAGCGGCCCTAATGGTGTTCGTCAACACCGTTCAATTGAACACCGTTCAATTATTGTAACGTCTATCGAGATGCTTCGAGGACAGGAATTATATCGATCACTTTATTGAGCAAAACTGTTTTTATTCGGACATAACCACACCAAAAACATGAGTAAAACAATTCTATCTCGAAAAACTAGTCATTTTCTGCCGTACAAACCAGGCCAAAACCAACTTGTCATCTGTCACCAACACGCATAGCACTAAACCACTGGTGCGTTTAAGGCCACACAAAAAGTCGGACAACTCAAACACCACACAAAGTTACACTATGACTCCTCAGTCATACGTGTGCTTATTTTACTGTCATTTATTATTAATGTTAATTTATATATATTAGTCATGGAATGCTGTTACACACACTATGTTGAAGTATTACTATTATTATTATTATTATTATTATTATTTATCTTACGGTATATATCAAAAATAATATTGAGCAAAATTTAATTGAAATATTGTCGATGTGGCCCTCCAGCAGTGCTCGGGTAGCTCATGCGGCCCCCGGTAAAAATTAATTGCCCACCCCTGGACTAGAGGTATAAGATTTCATGGGATTTAGCGATTAGGAGTGACGGATTGTTTGGTAAATTTATAGCATGTTCTATATGTTATAGTTATTTGAATGACTATTACTATAATATGTTACGTTAACATACCAGGCACGTTCTCAGTTGGTTATTTATGCGTCTTATAACGTACACTTATTCAGCCTGTTGTTCACTATTCTTTAGTTATTTTAAATTGCCTTTCAAATGTCTATTCTTGGTGTTGGGTTTTATCAAATACATTTCCCCCCAAAAAATGCCACTTATACTCCAGTGCGACTTATATATGTTTTTTTCAATCCATTTTTTCCTTCTTTATTATGCATTTTCGGCAGGTGCAACTTATACTCCGAAAAATCTGGTAATAATTTCTTACTTCAAGCATGAAAAAAAATCATGATGCCGAGCGCATATCATTATGTCAAGATAATGGCACTAGCATTTACTTAATTTAAGAATATTTTTCAACATATTGAGCAAAAAGGTCTCTTTTTTTTCTACCAAGAAAAGTGCACTTGTTATTAGTGAGAATATACTTATTTTAAGGTATTTTTGGGTTCATTGAGGTTAGCTAATTTGACTTGTTTTGGAAAGTCTTGACAAACCGAATGTTCTTGTTCTATTGGTAGGTAATTTTGCTTAGTTCAAATAAAATACCCCTACATTTTGTATTTTTTTTCTTGTTTTTGAACACTGACTTTTTGCAGTGCATAAATAATCTCGCCTTGGCTTTTCGGGTTTCAAGTTGCCTTCGGTTCTCACTTGTCTTTGCCACTCATTCTCCTCGCACTCAATCTTCTCACCTATTAGCACTTCGCATCCGACCGCATAATTTCTTGCAAGACACCCAAAGACGTCAGTGCTATTTCCACACAAGCAGCCTCGGCATCTGATTGGTTATTTTGAGAGTTGTACGCACCGGGACGGGTGATACATACCAATTTAGAGTACACGGGAGGGAGGTTTGGGAGAAAGAAGAGGAGAAGGTGCGAGAGGCTTCTTTGACCCCGGTGAAAGTGAGGGGGGGGGGTTTGGATCGAGTTGCCGGTGCCGCTAAGTGAGGGGGCTATTCCGAGAAACAGGGTACAGTTTCATCTTTGTAATGTTCAAATGCCAAGCTCAGGCCTGCTCTGTGGGTCTTTCAAGGCCTCTGTTCTAAATCGGAACCTCCTTCCAGACGCCTCCACATGCCTCTGGATTAATGTGTCCCGAACGTTCCGTCTCATTTTTTGTTCCGTCTTAAGAAGGATGCGGTGGCCATGAACGTGGTGTGTTTGAAGAAGCGCCGCACTGTAGCCCACAACTGTACACATGCATTAATTGGTATGTGAGGGGCCATCCCCAATGGTGACTGCACCATTATTTTTTAATAATAATATGTCTTCATTTCACAGTACACTGAACAAAAAGTAGACCAAAGTGTATCCCGGAGGCCATTTTGTGGCCCCCAGCTTGTATTTTATTGGCCTGCGCGACATCTTGACGTACATTATACTGTTTTTTAGCATATTCATGAGTAAAAAGGTGAAAAAAATAATTAAAGTGGCACCCACATTCTTGAATTTTTTTGGATGGGACCCTCAGGGAAAGAACATTGCCCACCCTGCTCTAATGTTGACTCCCCTTAACGTCATACAATTCGGAAGTTAATGAAACTCTAAAAATACACCGCAAAAGTCAGGCAAACATGAAAATGTCCAGTCAACCCCGATCAGTGATGGCCTAACACGGTGGTTCTTAACCTGGGTTCGATCGAACCCTAGGGGTTCGGTGAGTCGGCCTCAGGGGTTCGGCGGAGCCTCCGCCACGGAGGTAAAGACACGTCCGACTTATCGTGTAAATAAAAATGTATTATGGATACCCCCAAACAATGTTCCCTCTAATTTTCCATCTGATTTGCAGGTTGTTTGATTGATCAATTGAAACTTTTACTAGCAGATTGCAAAGGAAGAGAATACATTATATGAAACAGTACAGTACATATTCCTTACAATTGACCACTAAATGGTAACACCCGAATAAGTTTTTCAACTTGTTTAAGTCGGGGTCCACGTTAATCAATTCATGGTAATGTGTGTAAGGTGTGTCATTTGTTGTGAGTTCATGCACTGTCTTGGTTTTGTTCTATGAACAAGGTGATGTTCATGCACGGTTCATTTTGTGCACCAGTAAAAAAACATAACTTTGTCTTGAATTTGAATTTTTTTTTTTTTTTTTCACTAAACAAGGGTTCGGTGAATGCGCATATGAAACTGGGGGGGTTCGGTACCTCCAACGAGGTTAAGAACCACTGGCCTAACATAACCAGAACTCATGATCATTATTAAAGATAACATTCATTTTTAATTTACTTTCCCTAAATATCTAAAAGTATTGATATTCTCTTCATGACATATTATGCTCCTTCCAGTGCTGTTGTTTTTACTTTTAGTTTGTATCCAATCAGAATTCAGCTAGCTTATGTTGCCATGCTGTACAAAAGCTGCCCTGGGCCTTCAGAATCAACAATGCGGGCGTCTGTGCACTGTAAGTGAACGGGCACATACAGTTGATAGATAATTGCCATAGCCAATCAGATCACGAGTTGTTGTCAGTAAGGCCTTCTAGCTGGCCTCACGTTGAACGTGACATTTATGCGTCCTATGATTGGATACTCACTGGTTTGAGCCGCAGCGGTGCTATGTAGATCAGCAGAGCCACACTCGGGACCGTTAGCGGATGAATTTGAGAAGGCATACAGTTAATAGACAGTTGCGATTGCCAATCAGATCACAAGTTGTTGACAGTAGCCTCTCTAGGTAGCCTGATGTTAAGGAAACGGTGATTTTCTTCATCACTAATTATTACTCACTGCAGACTTTATGAGAGCCAACAAACATAATAAAACCTCACTTACTGTACAATGTCTGCTGTCATTAGGATGCCGACTGCTCGGATGTTCATATATTCCCATTTAGATTAAGAGAATGAATTATAAAACTCGCGAAGAAAAAAGAGGTGGAACCAAGCGTCTTTTCGCGTCGTTCTCGCCATTTCCAGGTCTAAATTGTCTGTCAAAGTGTACCAACTTGTCGGAATTCATCCTCGTCCTTCTACTATCCAGGTGAGAGGCATGGTTTCTGATCTACAATAAAGTTTGACGAGAAAGGAAACAAGGAAGCAGCTGATCAGTCGATCATGTCAACTTTGGCACACAAGCTTGTGATCACGGCGCCGCTATAAATAGTTTGTCTGCGTTAGCGCTTATAATAACAATATCACTAAGACTTGGTTAATATTCAGGTCCCGAAATGTAAATGGAGTATTATTGGTGCTTTTTTGATGGTTATTTATTGGGTTTAATGGGTGAAAACAAACTTTTATTTACGTTTATTTACGAGTTAGAATGCTTTTTTTTTTTTTTTAAATACATCCGTCGTCATGTCTTTCATAATGATTGTGAATGATGAATTCCAAAAAAAAGTGCAGTTCCCCTTAAGTCATGTTTTGAGAGGCAAAATTCTAAAAACAGTGCAGTTCACCTTTAAAAAAATATATATATATAAATATATATTTTTTTTTTAAATTAAAAAAAAGGATATTAATGTGTTAAAAATAAATATATCGTTAGAAAAAGTATTGCGATATATTGCCATATTTATATTTTTCCCCAGCCCTCTAATCCATGTGAGTGTAATTTGAAAAATATTATGTCCAATACAGTACAATGACTAATTACATTATCTTTAAAATCCAGTTCAGATAACTTCCTACTTCTCAAGACCGATAACAATAATGAATAACTTATTCCTTCATATTTTACTGCTTAAATTTAGATTTAACTGCAGTTTGTGCATTACCTTTTTTGGTGGATAGCTTTAAGGCAACCTTCTATCAGCACAGACCTCTTTGTAAGCTTTTAAAACACAGTCTTAGCGATGCTAGTGTTTTATGTGGTAATGTCTGATGTGTAGAAGCGTGATGTTTTTTTTTCCCCTCCCAGTGGAATGTTTGCAGAAAATTTCGCTCCAATAGAACGCAAAATGTCCCACATGATCAACGCCACCAGGCCATTCACTGCGCTGTAGAAATAGATGAATGGATGTTTTTAAAAAAAAAAAATGTTTATGTTATAATTATCTGTCAGTTGTTTATTGAGCATCCTTTAAAGTTTTGGTAACATTTTAGTATGGGGAACATATTCACCATTAATTAGTTGCTTATTAACATGTAAATTAGTAACATATTGGCTCTTAATTAGTCATTATTAAGTACCTATTAATGCCTTATTCTGCATGGCCTTATTATACAACCAGTAAGCCATTAACTAAGAGTCTTCCCACAATAACCCCAGAATTATTGCTTGTTAGTACTAAGTAAGGAAGTTGTTGTATATGATTCTCCCTTTAATACCACTTAATGAATATGGTCTGTTCTTACATAACAAAACATAATCCTAAAACCAAAAACTAAACCTAACCCTAACCCTAACCACTCTAAATTAAGTGTTTGTTACTTAGAATATGTTCCCCTAGTGTCCAAATAACTCTAAATTAAGTCTTTGTTACTTAGAATATGTTTTCCATACTAAAGTGTTAATTGGTTTTTAATTGGTTGTGTGTGTTATATTCCAGTAGTAGTTTGAGGGTGCTCATACTTGCCAACCCTCCCGAATTTTCCGGGAGACTCCCGAAATTCAGCACCTCTCCCGAAAACCTCCCGGGACAAATATTCTCCCGAAAATCTCCCGATTTTCAGCCGGAGCTGGAGGCCACGCCCCCTCCAGCTCCATGCGGACCTGAGTGAGGACAGCCTTTTTTCACGTCCGCTTTCCCACGATATAAACAGCGTGCCTGCCCAATCATGTTATTCCATACGAGGCGTCCGGCATACCGCCGATGAGCCTGGTGCAGATGGAGAAGATCTTCTCGGCGTCCGTGTTGGCTTACACGTTGCCAAAGCCGACACTGGTCAGGCTGCTGAGGGTGAAGTAGAGGGCGGCGATGTACGAGCTGCGCACCGACGGGCCGCCGACCGTGTTGTTGACGTAGGGCATCTCCAGGCGTTTGCCCAGCTCATGGAGCCATCCTTGGGGAAGAGACGGGAGGACAACGGGGTGACAAGAACTAAATCATCCAGACTAGAGATAAATTGTATTATTATGTTTATCTTACCTAAAAATAAATATATTTATTAATTTAAAAATTTTGCTAAAAACATCAACATTTATTGTATTTTTATTTGTATTTTTTCTGACTCCTTATTACATTCAGCCATAGAATTATACATTAAAATAAACATATTTGAAATAATAAATTTTAAATGATCATAATAATTAATTTAAAATGACCATATTTAATTATTAAAATAATTGCTTGTTTATCAACAACTTTAGCATTTTATTCATTACATTTTGAAGCTCTCAGAAGCCAAGTTATGTTAAATTCCTTAAGATTTATTTATGCAAGTTTGAAGTATCAATTATCTAAACACAGTTTTGTTTGCATATTTTTAGGATGTAGATATATATATATATATATATATATATATATATATATATATATATATATATATATATATATATATATATATATATATATATATATATATATATATATATATATATATATATATATATGTATATATATATATATATATATATATATATATATATATATATATATATATATATATATATACATATATATATATATATATATATATATATATATATATATATATATATATATATATATATATATCAAGTATTTCATATATATATATATATACATATATATATATATATGTATATATATATATATATATATATATATATATATATATATATATATATATATATATATATATACATATATATATATATATATATATATATATATATATATATATATATATATATATATATATATATATATATATATATATATATATATATATATGTATATATATATATGAAATACTTGACTTGGTGAATTCTAGCTGTAAATATACTCCTCCCCTCTTAACCACGCACCCAACCACGCCCCCCGCCCCCGACCACCCCCCCACACCTCCCGAAATCGGAGGTCTCAAGGTTGGCAAGTATGAGGGTGCTTCAACTTCTACTGGTGTTGATTCATGTCGACATGTGTAATTGTGTACACTATGACATAATACATATCTACAAATACCTGAAAAAAATGTATCCGTTTCAACCTTCAATATTACAATTTCAACACATTCTTAATGTTTTCCTCAGCAGACGCACTGTAGTAAATCCACTCAAATACAATTTCACGTTTTCTCTAATATGTTTTTTTATAAAGAACCTCGGTATGCAAAACCCCCGCACCAAAGGACATGTTCCTCAGGAGTATGCTGAGGGGAGTAACGAGCCAATATAATTAGTCTTCTCCAGTGATCACCATGCTCGTTAATCAGCTTAGAGTGAACTGTGAATACATAAACAGCTTCCTTACCAGTCCAGCAGCCACACAACATGGCGCGTGTGTAATTACCAGCTGGATTAAGAATAATATATGTCTGTAGCTATATCCATACGGGCTACTTTTCAATAACTCTTTCCTCACATATGATTTGAAACTTGTGTCAAAGGCAAAGAAAACAACAGCAACATATAATCAATCATCTGGAAGGCAGTCAACAACCCTATTTGGTGAATATGTGCTTCATGGTACTTACTGTGTGTCAGAGGTGTAAGTTTCATTTAACAATCAAAATAACCCTTAAAACGGGTTTTAATGTGACTCATTATTTCTACATGTTTTGGAAGAAACGGTTCAATCAATTGATAGCACACATTAGGCCAATTCGTGCTGTGCTGGTACTCGATTCACGCTCACGCTTCTGACCCTCTGTTTGCTTATCCAATCACTTCTACACGGCCGTTTTTCAGCGGCTGTCATTAACCACTGCGAGGGGAGCGATCGCATGAATTAAATGACACGTATTTATCACGCACACATAAGTAGTCGCGGTTGAGTGAGCGTGCTGTGGGTTGGGATTTTCTGATTATTTTGAGTCTTTGTGTTTTATTTCAATTATTAAATCACTTGCGAGGAGTGATTGCATGGCAGGTATTCTCTGACTTGGGTAGGCTGCGTGTCTGCGTGTGCATGGGATCATGCCGTGCGCTAACCCACCTCTTCCGATCGTACCAACGGAGGAGAAGTGTGGTAACTTGAGCACGGGTCAGAGCTAGAGATGTCCGATAATGGCTTTTTTGCCGATATCCGATATTCCGATATTGTCCAACTCTTAATTACAGATACCGATATCAACCGATACCGATATATACAGTCGTGGAATTAACACATTATTATGCCTAATGTTGTTGTGATGCCCCGCTAGATGCATTAAAGAATGTAACAAGGTTTTCCAAAATAAATCAACTCAAGTTATGGAAAAAAATGCCAACAAAACTGCCATATTTATTATTGAAGTCACAAAGTGCATTTTTTTTTTTTTTTAAATGCCTCAAAACAGGTGGTAGCGGGGGTGTATGTTGTACGTCTCGGAAGAGTTAGAGCTGCAAGGGGTTCTGGGTATTTGTTCTGTTGTGTTTATGTTGTGTTATGGTGCGGATGTTCTCCCGAAATGTGTTTGTCATTCTGGTTTGGTGTGGGTTCACAGTGTGGCGCATATTTGTAACAGTGTTAAAGTTGTTTATACGGTCACCCTCAGTGTGACCTGTATGGCTGTTGACCAAGTATGATTTGCATTCACTTAGCCTAAGCCGGCTAAGGTTTTACAGGATATATGCTGCTTACAAAAAACGTCTTTCAACTCTATATGCCATAGAAGTCGTTATTGTTTTTTAAATGTAACACAATATATACTTTCCGTAGTAATTAATCACATTTATTAAAGATTAATTCAGTTAGTAATCCAATTACTTTTTTGGCCAAATAACTCGTACTTGTAAGTAATTATTGTTTAAAAGTAATTTTCCAAACACTAATGATGAGGAATTGTCATGACAACAACACATATGTATGTAACCTGCCATAACGTAACGGTGCGTGTGTAACGTATTCCTCGCCGCTTCTTGCTTCGTCACTTTCAAGAATGTAAAGTAAATATGCTCCCACATAGTCTAACTTGCTTCCACGGCGCAAAGCATTAGTGCTTGCCTTGTAAGGCAGCAATTACGGGTTTAAATTTCCAGGCGAATTTTAGTTAAGGAGATTTATACATTTTTGTTTAAATTATATTGTAATTGCTATTTTGTGATATACTGTATATATATATATATATATATATATATATATATATATATATATATATATATATATATATATATATATATATATATATATATAT
This sequence comes from Entelurus aequoreus, assembly GCF_033978785.1. NCBI lineage: Eukaryota > Metazoa > Chordata > Actinopteri > Syngnathiformes > Syngnathidae > Entelurus > Entelurus aequoreus. The sequence continues at coordinate 56,161,554 of NC_084743.1, read as the reverse complement.
ATATATATACATATATATATATATATATATATATATATATATATATATAATTAGTAAGGGAAGTGTCTGAAAATCTGGGAACTAAATCGTTACCAATAAATCTCTTCACCAATGTGTTTCTAAAGGTGTCTAATAACATGTCCTAAAATTGAAATTCAACTCCTGGGGGAAACCTCATAAAAAACTGCACAAAGTCGGGGTTCCAATAACCGATTTTTTGAAAATTTGAAAATGCTTAATTTGGCCTTAAGTAACTTGTGAGGGGTCAAACTAGGGTTTTTTTTATGATCCCGAGTTCATTTATAGCATTTGTTTTTCACTACAACTATTCCTTAGTGGAAAAACTGTCACACCCTTTTTTTGCATTTAAATAAAGTTGCATTTATTACAATTCGTTTCACATTAGTCAGAGCAAACAGTGATCCCCCTTGTGGAATGCTTTATGAGTCAATGTCTGCCTCTGAGTATTCATCATAAATGCCATCATCATGAATAGCATTCTTGCAGGTAATGCCTTGACAGACTCCACAAGCCGAGATGCACTTGACGCTATTCTTTTTGCAGCTGCATCGCCGGCTGCTGCAATCTCCATGGCAATTGCAGCTTGTGAACTGGAGTAGCTCTTCAGGAGCCATGGGGTCTAGAGTTGGAACTGGCTCATAACCATGAACACCTATTGTCCATCCATAGTCACTGGGGTCCAGAGACATGCTCTGTAGAAGGAGCCAGTCCCGAGTCTGTAGGTAGGCACGGAGCGAATGCTGTGCTGCTGCACCCTCTGTTGGAGGTAGAGTCTCCGGTTTGATCAGCCCAGCCGCTGCCTTACGTGAGAAGATGATGTATCGAACTTCACCCAGAGTAGTACCTGGTCCATGGTAGATGTAGTGGAAGATCGCAGTACCAGCCTGAATCACTGCATCCTTGGTAGCGCGTATGTCCAGGAAGATGTCCATATGCCATCTCCATTCCTGTCATTAAGGTAGCAGTATTTGTAGTTTTGTGTCTCTGAATAAGACTCAGTGTATCCCAGCCGGTGCAACTTGTTGATCATTCATTTTGACCCAAATCTATGATCTCAGAGATGAGAGGGCTTGCACCTTTGACTTCACCTCCATGGTTGATCCAGCTTTTTCTGCATCTCTCTCCCTACGTCAGCTGCTCTCTCAATATTGACTGGGTCATCTCCTGTGCTTGTGAATCCTGTAGAGAAAGATACAAGCATCTCTTTGTTGCGTTCGTGGTCGAACGGGTTGTTCTCCTCGAACCACTGGAGGGCAAGTTTAACTGCCTGTGCATCATGCTTCATCTGGGTTTTCCCAAGGTCTCTGTGGAGTGGAGCATGTTGGTTTACACCTTCCTCCATATGCTTGTTGATATTAGAGAAGTGGCTGAGGGTGAGCACCTAGCACTTGTGGCCAGCATCACTGCTTCTCATCCTCCCTCTGCTCAGTCCACCTTCTGATTTGGCCGCCTTCATTAAAGTCTGCTCAATGCAGATGTCACACCAGGTGCCAGACCAATCGTGGCTGGAATACCGGACAACATGGTTCCCATGGGCAGTGAAACGTTCGATGGTCTCTTTGTAACCAGGCAAAGTTTCCAGTTCCTTCATCAGTTGACAGTACAACCGTGCACCTTTGGCATACTGATGATTGCCTGCAGCTGCAAAGAAGTCCAGCATCCAGGTAGGAATGCAGGACAGGTGCCCATCGTGGTCTGCAAGCCGCTCAGTTCGGATGAACATCTTGATAACATTTACCATGTGGTGGTACTGCACCCAGAGTGCAGGTGTTCGTCCCCCTTTGGCGAGTCTTTTGAAGGTTTCTTCAAATCTCTGCTCAAACAGTACCACCACTGGATCTGTGTGATTGGCTCCCATCTTCCCATCAGCTACCATCTCCATAAAGGTCCTCATTCCAACAAGCTCCTCCTCAGTGAAGGCATGTTTCATGATGTGCTGATACATGGCTGCACTAATGAGGAGGTGAGCACGGATTGCCTTGTCAAAACACCCTCCATCCAGGATGTGGCTAGCTGTCGTACTCCCCGGATAAATCAGCTGGATCAGCTCTAGTAGTCCAGAATCCTCCATGATGTTACCAATGGATCCAATCAACTACTGTGCCCTCAAAACACATCAGTTTAGAAATCAAAGGGACACTCTTTCTTAGAAAAAAGCAGATTAAAACAGAATTGTTAAACATAGAGCTTAGGGAATTCTTAATACTAGTAATGACAACATTTAGTTCTAACCTTATAATCAATGCAGTGAAGTGAAACATTTCAAATTGATAGAAAAAGATTTCAATAATACTTACGTAGCTGACATTAAAAGCAGTATATTGTGTCCTCCCATGTTCAACAAAGAAAAGGGATGCAAATGGATCCAGCATGTTTGGTGCTAATGTTAAACTCATAATGTCCTCACATTGAAATGCCAATCAACTACAGCAACCATCACTAAACACTGACTTGGCCCATTCATCATGTCAAACATTAAAGAATACACTATTATCTTTTTTATTTTATTATTATTATTTTTTTACATATACCCTGCATGGTATGTGTGAGTAGGGGGCATTGTCGGGATGAAAGGAGGTGTGGCCATTTTTCCACCAGGGAGTGGTCTTGGTGAAAAATAAATACTTGCAATGAACTCAGAATATTGAAGAACCCCTAGTTTGACCCCTCACAAGTTATTTAAGGCCAAATTAAGCATTTTTGAATTTTTGAAAATCGGTTAATGATACCCGACTTTGTGCAGTTTTTTACGAACTTTCCCCCCAGGAGTTGAATTTCAACTTTTTAGGACATGTTACTAGACACCTTTAGAAACACATTGGTGAAGAGATTTCTTGGTTACGATTTAGTTCCCAGATTTGCCAAATATCCCATAAGATGACCTTACTAATATACATATATATATATATATATATATATATATATATATATATATATATATATATATATATATATATATATATATATATATATATATATATATATATATATATATATATATATATATATATATCCCATTCCTAACCCATAGGGTTCAATATGATGTGGGTCCACCTTTTGCAGCCATTACAGCTTCAACTCTTTTGGGAAGGCTGTCCACAAGGTTGCGGAGTGTGTTTATAGGAATTTTCGACCATTTTTCCAAAAGCGCATTGGTGAGGTCACACACTGATGTTGGTCGAGAAGGCCTGGCTCTTAGTCTCCGTTGTAATCCATCCCAGAGGTGTTCTATCGGGTTCAGGTCAGGACTCTGTGCAGGCCAGTCAAGTTCATCCACACCAGACTCTGCCATCCATGTCTTTATGGACCTTGTTTTGTGCACCAGTGCACAGTCATGTTGGAAGAGGAAGTGGCCCGCTCCAAACTGTTCCCACAAGGTCGGGAACATGGAATTGCTGCATTCAAAGTTCCTTTCACTGGAACTAAGGGGCCAAGCCTAACTCCTGAAAAACAACTCCACACCGTAATTCCTCCTCCACCAAATTTCACACTCGGCACAATGCAGTCCAAAATATTACCGTTCTCCTGGCAACCTCCAAACCCAGACTCGTCCATCAGATTGCCAGATGGAAAAGCGTGATTCATCACTCTAGAGAACGCGTCTCCACTGCTCTAGAGTCCAGTGGTGACGTGCTTTACACCACTGCATCCCACGCTTTGCATTGGACTTGGTGATGTATGGCTTAGATGCAGCTGCTCGGCCATGGAAACCCATTCCATGAAGCTCTCTGCCTACTGTACGTGGGCTAATTGGAAGGTCACATGAAGTGTGGAGCTCTGTGGCAACTGACTGTGCAGAGAGTCAGCGACCTCTTTGCACTATGCGCTTCAGCGTCCGCTGACCCCTCTCTGTCAGTTTACATGGCCTACCACTTTATGGCTGAGTTGCTGTTGTTCCAAAACTCTTCACTTTTCTCATAATTAAGCCGACAGTTGACTCTGGAACATTTAGGAGCGAGGAAATTTCACGACTGGATTTGTTGCACAGGTGGCATCCTATGACAGTTCCAGGCTGGAAATCACTGAGCTCCTGAGAGCGGCCCATTCTTTTACAAATGTTTGTAGAAACAATCTCCATGTCTAAGTGCTTGATTTTAAGATTAAGATTAAAAATTAAAGTACCAATGATTGTCACACACACACTAGATGTTGTGAAATTTGTCCTCTGCATTTGACCCATCCCCTTGGTGAGCAGTGGGCAGCAGCGGCGCCGCGCCCGGGAATCATTTTGGTGATTTAACCCCCAACTCCAACCCTTGATGCTGAGTGCCAAGCAGGGAGGTAATGGGTCCCATTTTTATAGCCTTTGGTATGACTCGGCTGGGATTTGAACTCCAACCTACCGATCTCAGGGCGGACACTCTAATAGACTTGTGGCCGGCCCAAGTGATTATATATATATATATATATATATATATATATATATATATATATATATATATATATATATATATATATATATATATATATATATATATAAAATCATTTTTTAGAATGAATTAATTTTACTACAAAACATGCAGCAAATTCAATTCAAGTTTGATTAAAAAAGTATCAAAATTGTTTTAAACAAAGAAAAAAGTGTAACTTTTTTTTTTATAATGAGGAGCTCCAAATTGAATTCTGCTTAGGGCCCCAATTTAGGGTGCCAATACATACATGTTCATTTATTGCTATATGTCTGCCTGTCCTATATATTCAGTGAACTTATTTCAGTCATTTTCTGATGGACTCCTAATGGTGTCCGTGCTACATGTACATGCATATATTAAATAGGGACATCCTAAGTGTGGTTTCGACCTCTTTTTCTGTGCATTTTGCATGCGGCTTTTTAACCCAGTGAGGTACGAGGCGATATGCACGTCACGACGCAGCAGGGGGCTTATATATATGGTGTCCGCCCTGAGATCGGTAGGTTGGAGTTCAAATCCCAGCCGAGTCATACCAAAGACTATAAAAATGGGACCCATTACCTCCCTGCTTGGCACTCAGCATCAAGGGTTGGAGTTGGGGGTTAAATCACCAAAATGATTCCCGGGCGCGGCGCCGCTGCTGCCCACTGCTCCCCAAGGGGATGGGTCAAATGCAGAGGACAAATTTCACCACATCTAGTGTGTGTGTGACAATCATTGGTACTTTAATCTTAATCTTAATATATATATATATATATATATATATATATATATATATATATATATATATATATATATATATATATATATATATACATATATATATGTGTGCCTTTGAGTGTTATTTTTCACAGGCCCTTTGTGTGAAACCTCCAGGATTGGATGGAAATCACACCCGTTCTAAATTCAAAGACCGCTTGAACCGAGTATAATAACTTTTCTCCTTTAAGCCATGTTCCAGCTGTTACAATGAATGGGCACGATGTGGGCCATTTTATTTTTTTCCCAGCCACAACTGTGCGCGTAATTGTTTACGTTCAAGTAAATAGAAAATAACTGCCAGCTTTTCTGCCGTTTTGTCAATTGATGAGGAAAGGAACCCCTGCTCAGGTGCGTGTATAATAGCGTGGATGCTACATAGCCATCACTTCAGCGTGTATGCTTGAAATGTCTAAGGACTTGTCTCTCGGCAGCACTCTAATGGCGCCGTACTTAGCGAGTGTTATCTTCGGTGTTTGTGGTTCTTGCGGGGAGCTATCATGGGATGTTTTGGAAATGATGTATGAATTACACCTCCACACTGACTTGAAAATGATACCCGGCTTATGGCTGGATCTTCCGCTCTGGATATATGTGTGTAAGTGATGAGGAGGTACCTGCAAAGCATGACTAACTGTTTAAAAGATTAAAGTACCAATGATTGTCACACACACACTAGATGTGGTGAAATGTGTCGTCTGCATTTGTCCCATCCCCTTGGGGAGCAGTGGGCAGCAGCGGCGCCGCGCCCGGGAATCATTTTGGTGATTTAACCCCCAACTCCAACCCTTTGTTGCTGAGTGCCAAGCAGGGAGGTTATGGGTCCCATTTTTATAGTCTTTGGTATGACTCGGCTGGGATTTGAACTCCAACCTACCGATCTCAGGGCGGACACTCTAACCACTAGGCCACTGAGTTGTATAGTGTTGTAACGATACCAATATTTTGGTACTGGTACCGGTACTACAATTATTTCGATACTTTTCTGTACTTTTCTAAATAAGGGGGACCACACAAAAATTGCATTATTGGCTTTATTTTAACAAAAAAATCTTAGGGTACATTAAACATATTTTTCTTATTGCAGTTAAGTCCTTAAATAAAATAGTGAACATGCAAGACAACTTGTCTTTTAGTAGAAAGTAAACAAACAAAGGCTCCTAATTTAGTCTGCTGACATATGCAGTAACATATTGTGTCATTTATCATTCTATTATTTTGTCAACATTATTAAGTACAAGTGGTAGAAAATCAATTATTAATCGATTTACCATTTCCTTACCATTATTGCTATGTTGTCTATTACCATTATTGCTATGTTGTCTATTACCATTGTTGGTATATTCAATATTCCTACATTGTTGATAGAAATTATTGTTACAGTGTAATAATTATTGTTACCTGTGGTAATACCACTATGATACAACATCTGTATTATAATCCTTGAACAAAGTAAGAGTGAAACTCATGTGAATAATCACTGAATGGAGAACTGGGGGTGGGATTATATAAATTATCTTCTTCCCACTCCCTTTCAAGCAAAACTGGACAATCATGCATTACATACTATACATTACCTTGTGCACTATATTCATTTATATTATTATGTGTTGTCAACTTTGTACTTTTTTATGTCATTGCCTGAAATAAATAAATAAATGAAAAAAAAAGAAAAATGACTTGTTCATTTACTGTTAATATCTGCTTACTTTCTCTTTTAACATGTTATATCTACACTTCTGTTGTTTGATACTTTACATTAGTTTTGGATGATACCACAAATTTGGGTATCAATCCGATACCAAGTAGTTACAGGATCATACATTGGTCATATGCAAAGTCCTCATGTGTCCAGGGACATATTTCCTGAGTTTATAAACATAATATACATTTTAAAAAAACGAAAGAAGATGTTGTGATGCCCCAAAAAATTGACGTAATCATAGTAGTATCGACTAGATACGTGCCTATACTTGATATCATTACAGTGGATGTTAGGTGTAGATCCACCAATGGCGTTTGTTTACATTTTGACGCCGGTGAGCTACATGTAGTGAAGCATGTTTAGCTATTCCTCGTCCTGCAGGGATGATACTTGTAAGAAACTTACTTTATTTGTCGCCATGGAGACCAGGATTAGTGATTTAGAAGTAGCTAAAACACTGCAGACGACGGATGGACGTTAGCCGCTAGCTAGCTAGCCATGTCTTAAAGAACCTCTTCCTGAGGGTGTTTCAGTGTTGTAACTTCACCTTTATCTTTAGTTTTTTAAACCAAATAGGGTCCGTTCTCCCTTTTCTGTCTACACACTGTGTCTGCTTGTAAGTACTCTGTGATTGTGCGCTGCCGAACATGCTCGTCTGCTCGTAAACCAGCAATGTCACGACGTGACCAATACTTTTCAGAGGCGGTATAGTACCGAATATGATTCATTAGTATCGCGGTACTATATTAATACCGGTATACCGTACAACCCTACTGTTGGAATATATTTTTAGACTCCAAGCTACCAGTTAGTGTTTCCTAGCTGCTGTCTTTTAACAGAGTTCATCTTTGGTTTAGTCCGGTTCCAGGGGATAGCTTCAAAATTGTATTGCAGTACAAGCATGTTTGTGTTGAAAAGCTTAACCCTGTCGAATGGTGCGGCATCATGTGCTGATCATCCCCCCTGCCTGTCCCCAGGACAAATGTCTAATTTTTTCCCCCTCCACCATGTGAGGGCCCTCTGTCCGCACATAGAATTAAGTTAAAGGCTTTGGAGTTTTCTATCTCCACTTCGACTTAATCGAAGCTTGTCACTCACCTCTACAGCTCAAAGAGGAACTGCACTTTTTTTGGGTAGGGGGTGGGGGTGGGGGTGGGGGGATTTTGCCTATCGTTCACAATCCTTATTTACAAGATAAAAACATATTTTTGTATTTTTTTATGCATTCAAAATCGTAAAAAAATGCGAGCAAAAGTCAGCTAACAATGGAACCAATGGGAGGTGCTCTATTTTGCCTATGGAGCTCTCTAAAAACATCCAAAAGCCTTAATCATAGTTGTATATACACACCCTAGTATATAAAGTACAGGCCAACAGTTTGGATGCGCCTTCTCATTTCAATGCGTTTTCTTTATTTTCAAGACTATTTACACTGAAGGATTAAGAACTGTGAAAACCCTTTCTTTTGAAGCTCATCGAGAGAATGCCAAGAGTGTGCGAAGAAGTAATCAGAGCAAAGGGTGGCTATTTTGAAGAAACTGGAACACAAAACATGTTTTCAGTTATCTCACCTTTTTTTGTTAAGTACATAACTCCACATGTGTTCATTTATAGTTGTAATACCTTCAGTGACAATCTACAATGTAAATAGTCGTGAAAATAAAGAAAACGCATTGAATGAGAAGGTGTGTCCAAACTTTTGGCCTGTACTGTATGTAATGTAGTAGCAGGCACACTCATCAATCAATCAATCAATCAATGTTTACTTATAGAGCCCTAAATCTTGAGTGTCTCAAAGGGCTGCACAAGCCACAATGACATCCTTCGGCTCAGATCCCACATCAGTGCAAGAAAAAACTCAACCCACTGGGATAACAGTGAGAAACCTTGGAGGGGACCGCATATGTGGTCACCCCCACCTCCCCTGGGCGACCGGTGCAATGTACGTCGAGTGGATCTAGCATAATATTGTGAGAGTCCAGCTCTGTTGAATGTTTTCACTGGATTGTGTTACTTCTGGGTAATAAAGAGGTTGCACAAGCTTCCATGGCTGTCATACCTTCTGGTCCACAAAGGGGGTATTGATTGGATTGTAAGCTAAAGGTTTTCACTTCCATCATGGATTTTTTCCTTCGTGGTTAGTAGTCGTGTGTACGTGTTGTCTGCTGTGTGGGATGTTGCATCTTTCTATTTGATATCAAGTTCATTTTTGTGATCAGTTCTGGTTTTTGCTTTCATTAGTGTAAGTATATTTCCTGCACTGAACTTACTTTGTTTTTTACGCTGACATGTTTACATAAAACCACATCAACAGTAGTGTGCTACGCTACATCAGAACACTGATCATCATACATACCCAGGGCTCGAATTTAAGCACGGCAACAAGAACATGCCGTGACCGCCCTTGAATTTTTACTTGTTAATGGACGAGGGATGTAACAATAAACAGTATAATGATAATTTGTGATAAAATTCCCGACGGTTAGTAATACTGTCCAATTATTTTATTACCGAAACCCCGTCATTTATTAATGCATTTTAGGCAAGACGAAGTCAGGCGCATGCGCACTAGCGTCGTTTGGCTTGATAATCATGGCAGACTAGCAACACGGACTTTGCTCGGGAGATTTCCCCTCGGAGTAAACGGTTAAATGTCATTTTCCCCTCGCTTCCCAGTGTGCGTTTAAGAGCGCACTGCTGTTAGATGGAGACAGGTGTAGACAAAATTGGAGACAGACGCATTTGTCCCCACACTAAAATTTTACAGCGAAGGAGAAAACGATTTTATGTTGCTTTTATTTTCTCAATACAGCGTCCATCAGCTGCTGTGACTGAGAGTTAATGAGGTGAGGAAAAATGCAGCAGGCAATGTGTCGTGAACGTTGTCACAACTTGTTTATAAATCTTTAGTTTGTTGACTGGGATGTTCACTCTTCCTTTATTTAACTGCTATCTGTATCAGTGTTCAAATAACATCAGTACTAGCTAAAATGATTTGTCATCTCATCGAAATGAACTAAGGCTGTGAAGAGTGTGTATTCGATGTGCGAGGTGTCACTCCTCTTTATTTTTGTTGGCCAAACTGTTGTACTGAACAAAGACAAGAACAAAGCTTGTTTCTTAGACTTCATCTTCATTAGCCAAACTGCTTTGTGTTTTATTTTAATATCAAAAAGTAAACACACAGTTTTTTTTAACATTACTTGTGTTTTTTTCTACTTGTAGCAAACACAGAAAAAAGCCCATTTGAGAAATACTTGTTATGTTTACGGGGAGAGTAGATGGCACAGACCACAAGAGGGCGTATTAGCTCTATGATTTATTAGATATATATGCACTTTATATACACTACCGTTCAAAAGTTTGGGTTCACATTGAAATGTCCTTATTTTTGAAGGAAAAGCCCTGTAATTTTCAATGAAGATAACTTTAAACTAGTCTTAACTTAAGAAAAATACACTCTATACATTGCTAATGTGGTAAATGACTATTCTAGCTGCAAATGTCTGGTTTTTGGTGCAATATCTACATAGGTGTATAGAGGCCAATTTCCAGCAACTATCACTCCAGTGTTCTAATGGTACAATGTGTTTGCTCATTGGCTCAGAAGGCTAATTGATGATTAGAAAACCCTTGTGCAATCATGTTCACACATCTGAAAACAGTTTAGCTCGTTACAGAAGCTACAAAACTGACCTTCCTTTGCGCAGATTGAGTTTCTGGAGCATCACATTTGTGGGGTCAATTTAACGCTCAAAATGGCCAGAAAAAGTGAACTTTCATCTGAAACTCGACAGTCTATTCTTGTTCTTAGAAATGAAGGCTATTCCACAAAATTGTTTGGGTGACCCCAAACTTTTGAACGGTAGTGTATAATAACAAACAACAATATTAATTAAACAACAAGGGAATGGAGTGTGATGAAATCCAAGAGTGTGTATAGTGTGTGACTAAGTGTGGAATTAACTGTTGTGTGTTACCGTGAGTGTTAAGTGAGGAAGCGGACAAGTCCAAAGGGACTAAGCAGAAGAAGGTTTGTGAGACAGGCAGGTTGTCGGGGGCTATAGCGAGGCGTCAAAAGGGTCCGTGTCCAAGCAGGAGTCGAGGATCGAGGGGGTCGTCGAGGGGGTCCAAAGTCCAGAGGGAAGTCGAGGCACACAGCTCGATCACGGGAGACACGGGAAGTACTGCGGGAAACACAAGGGACATAAAACACGGGAACTGGGAAGACCCAGAGATAGATCAAGTACGCGGGAGGGAAGCCAGAGAGGGGATGCTTATTACGGGAACAGATAATTACGTTCCGGCCCAGGATCTTCGGGTCCGCTGGTCTTTATACTGCTCACCTTCATCAGTCCCAGGTGCGCAGATTGCTGATCGCCTGCAACCTTGTCGGTGCGTGGTCGCGTTTTGGCCAGAGCGAGCCTTGACATAACTTCTCTTGTGATAAATAAATACAATTGGCTTGATTTTAAACACATTTTGACATTTTCTTCAAAAAAATTACGATTTGATGTGGGTTTTTTTCTGTAATCAAGTTTCAAGGAAGTGGACTGTGTCAAATTTGTATTCCAAATTTGAGACAAAAAGTCCACTAATACAATTAGTCAAACGCTTTAAAAAAAATCATCGTAACAACCCAAGTTGCCAAATTGCCTAGTTTTGCTGAAAAATGAAAGGCTTTACTGTGCCCAGTCTTCAAGTGATACCACGATTGAAACAAGAGTTAACATATCGCCTCCCTACCTTCCCACCTCCACTGCTCCTTTTATCTTCAGCGGAGCTTCTTCTTTGTGCAAAAGAAAGAAAAAAAACATCCGCACCCCAAGCCAAGCAGAGTATCAGAGAGCTGGTTGATTCTAATTGGTATTCTAAACTTGCCCGTGCACCCCTGAGGCGACCCTGTTTCTATTAAACGATCGAGGATAACCAGTAAAACGTAGTTTCTTGTCGATCTAAGCAGATTCCTCATGTCACGTAGGGTGAGGAACTTCTTGAGCAGGAGCTCCGGTTGTTATTCTGCATTTTTTGTTATCAATATGTCCTTTGGCGTGAATATTAAAGAATGAAATTATAATCTGTTGAGTCTTTAGATGTTCTGTACTTTGGATGTTCAGGTATCATGAAATGTTATCTATATAGTACTCAGAGGTGGGTAGTAACATGCTACTAGTGTTGTAACGATACCAATATTTTGGTACCGGTACTAAAATTATTTTGGTACTTTTCGATACTTTTCTAAATAAAGGGTACCACAAAAAAATTGCATTATTGGCTTTATTTTAACAAAGAATCTTAGGGTACATTAAACATATGTTTCTTATTGCAGTTAAGTCCTTAAATAAAATAGTGAACATACTATACAACTTGTCTTTTAGAAGTAAGTAAACAAACAAAGGGTCCTAATTAGTCTGCTGACGTATGCAGTAACATATTTTGTCATCTATCATTCTATTACTTTGTCTACGTTATTAAGGACAAGTGGTAGAAAATGTATTATTAATCTACTTGTTCATTTACTGTTAATATCTGCTTACTTTCTCTTTTAACATGTTCTATCTACACTTCTGTTAAAATGTAATAATCACTTTTTCTTCTGTTGTTTGATACTTTACATTAGTTTTGGATGATACCACAAATTTAGGTATCAATCCGATACCAAGTAGTTACAGGATCATACATTGGTCATATTCAAAGTCCTCATGTGTCCAGGGACATATTTCCTGAGTTTATAAACATAATATACATTTCAAAAAAACGAAAGAAGATGTTGTGATGCCAACAAATATCGACGTAATCATAGTAGCAGAGGTGGGACCAAGTCATTGTTTTGCAAGTCATAGTAAGTCACAAGTCTTTGCCCTCAAGTCCCGAGTCAAGACAGGCAAGTCCCGAGTCAAGTCCAAAGTCAAGACTGGAAAGTCTCAAGTCAAGTCCCAAGTCCTGCATTTTGAGTTTCGAGTCCTTTCAAGTCCTTTTAACCACAGACTAATATATTTACACAGATTGTGTATGCTTTTAAATTGCTGTATTTATTTATTAAAACAAGTGCATTTGAAATTGCAGGAAAAAAAACTGTGTTGACATTACACTTCATAGTAGCACTATTAACCAGTCATTTTAATAGTTTAACTCATTCCTTTACAGAATAAACACATTTGAAAAAACAAGTGCAACTGTACTTATTTGTACAAAAGTGTTAACATTGTATTTCCATGGCATATTGCATTGTAACTAGTTCCACAGCAGTTTCTATCCTGTTCTTACCTTATCTCATTGATCTCATCTCATTATGTATGTGTGTTGTTGATGTGTGCGTACACATGAAAAACCTAACAAATACATGAACATAACAATGAACAGAGTTGTACTTTTTAGATGTCAATATATGTACACATATTCTTAATATAGTATACATTTTAACTTACCTTTATTTGACTATGTTTGTCTTTTTGTAGGTGGCTAAAATACGCAGTGCTGCTGACCGCCGTCTAACGTTACGTTACTGTGTGTGATACATTGACTAACGTAACGTTATGTATAGGCACCTCATGCAACCCTGCTTAAAAAAAATCACTTGACAAAAAGTATGAATAAGGTAGCGAACTGCAGTGGACGCAACAGATTGCCGTGTTTGCAATGACGTTATAACCATAGACATCTTATTAGTAGACACAGCATTGGCTGCTGTGACGCGAGAAATTTGGCCGCCATTTTGAAGTGGTGATGAGGAGCCGGCGAGCAGCCTAAACTGACAGTTGACAGGTAGAAAACAAAGATGCCGGGCTGGTGTTCTGCGTTTTCCTGCTCAAATGAGCGGACTGTTGAAAATAGGAATCGGGGGATAACTTTTCACAAGTAAGATTTAACATTAACGTATTATTGGTTGTATTTTGTGAAAAGAATATTACCACAGAGTTGAGAAGGAGCAAAGATCTTCAATATTTGTATGTGGAAAATCACAAATAAATCTTCTGGGGGAGGATGACGCCCCTACAGGGATTTGGTTTACAAACTTTCAGCCCCGCCTAAAACAAAATTCACCAGCCGCCACTGATTATGATGCATTCTCATTTTAGGCAAAGTATAAGACAATACTTTCTTAACAGTATAATTGTAACCAGGAATAAGTCTTCAAGTAACAATATTCAAATACTAACATTGTTGGGTAAGACATAATTTGGTTTTATTCTGAATCCAGTGAAACAGATTGGTGGTTTTAGCTGATATAAAGACTTTCAGGTATTTATATATGTTTATGTTTAAGTATTTGGCAGACGCTTTTATCCAAAGTGACATACATAAAAAATACATATAAAACAATCACTGTAAACATTATCATTTAATTGAAGAATGTAATAGAAAATATCAATACAAAGTGTCAAGACAGAATAAACTCTCTGCTGCTGCAGCAACAGAGATACAGTCTATAGGTCCCTAAGATATATAGATATCTAATGTATCCATACATTGTTTATGTAGGATATACACATGTGTATATATAACCTAATCATATTGTTTCTTGAATTTAAAAATAGCTGACTGTTTTTTTCCCCCTTCTCTGGGATTATATTCCCAGTTTTGATCTGGGACGTCTGGTCACTTATAGTATATAAGAATATTCTATTCTTAAGCAAACTATGAATAATAAAACACGCCAAAACATGTGTCCTTTATCATAGCTCAGTGTTTCCCATAAACTGCCAAGATACCTGTGGCGGTGGGGGCGTGGCTATGGGGGTGGTCAACATGACATCATCGAGTAATTTGCATTATTTACTACAATGATTTGATTTTCTCTAAAAAGGCTAAAAAAATGTATACTTACTAATTAATAATAACAGTTTTGTTTTAAACGTCCATCCATCCATCCATCCATCCATTTTACAATATAATTACAACACTTTATGTATATATTTATATACAGATTTGAACAATAAGTTATTCACTGAAATATATTTATTAATTGTGGCTCTTACAAAAAATATATCTTATAAAATATAAAAGCTAAAATGTCTCAAAGCTCTGCCCCTTTAATTAGTGCATACTAAATAATTTAACTTTAGCCTACTACTACAACCATATTATTTACCAGCAACATAAAGTGAAACAGAGGCAGAGGTGTCCTGCCACAGTCAGTAACAAATAAACAGAAAACAGTAGTGGTGGTAGATAGACACAGAGCTTCATCAAACATCTGATCCACTGAACAAAGAGCTCCAAAAATCTTGAACTTTAGACTGCCATCAGTTTTACTCCCTACACTTAACCATGTGTTTCCTACTGCCTGCAGACTTTGCACCCTTTGTTATATACACATGTTGTGTTTCTAATATAAATACATTTAATAAAGTCAAATACAAATAAGGCAACAAGAGAAGTATCCTACACTTCTCTTTTGTAAAGTAAATCTGAACAGCCGATATGGGCATCTACATCAACTATATGATTTGCCTGAGAATGTGGAGAGGACAAAAAAAAATAAAAATAAAATAAAATACATTTTTATTTTTTTTTATTTTTAATTTAATTTAATTTAATTTTATTTTTTATTTGTGGCGGACGTAATTCTTTCGTGGCGGGCCGCCACAAATAAATTAATGTGTGGGAAACACTGTACATTGTTTATGTAGGATATACTCATGTGTATATATGACCTAATCATATTGTTTCTTTAACTTAAAAATAGCTGACTGTTTTTTTCCCCCTTCTCTGGGATTATATTCCCAGTTTTGATCTGGGACTTCTGGTCACTTATAGTATATAAGAATATTCTATTACTGTTAAGCAAACTATGAATAATAAAACACGCCACAACATGTGTCCTTTATCATAGCTACACGTATGGAAAAGGCAAGACTAAATAGCTCTTTGATTAGCGCTTGGAAACAGGTGAGCATCCCGAACACTAATCAGAGACAGGTGAAAACAATAAATAACCATGGCAACCAAGGAGACACAAAACAGGGGTGCTGAAACAGAACTCAGCCAACAAGAGACAAAACGTAAACAAACTATGATCCGGGCAACGGATCATAACAAATACCGCGATAATAATGACGACTGTAATAATTTTGGTTATCATAACCGGGATATGAAATGTTCATATGGTTACATCACTGTGTGTGTATTACATGTAATCACGTTCTGTTAAAACATGTTAAAACATTCCACATGATCAATTTATCATGAAGTATAGCTGATCCGACACACTGTATTAATAATTGAATCAGTTAGGGATTGGGCTCAAACAGAGAGTGTGAGCCAGCATTAGTAACCTCTGACCTAACAAATGTTGGAAAAAAATCCCACAGACACTACACGTTTTCTTCCATTTTCACTTTCCGTATGTTTAATGATCAGTGTATGCTGTGCACTCGGGCTTTTTATGTTGCCTGACATTCTCCATCAAGTGAGTTTTATCGTACAAGCTGCTAACCTGTTACACAATTGTAAAGGGCAGCCACTCTTAATTGCACTTTATCAACACATAAAATGCTACAGGGGGTTCATAATTCATCCGACACCTGTCCTGATGCATCCTCAATAATGCCTTCAGCCTCATTTCCTTTGCTTGTTCCAAAGCTAACGCAGTCTTTCTAGGACTATCCCCAAGACAAGACGAGATGTGGGTACGAGTTTCCACCAAGGTCACCCATTCATTTCCCGCCTGTGACAGTTCTGTGGTACGGATGTGGGTCAGAGCTCTCACTGTAGCTGTCTTGTTCCCTTTTTTTCCTCGTTGCCTGACCTTCTTCCAAAAGGGCTTCAAGAGGAGGTGCAGTATAGGTGGTAGTTGTGCGGGGGGCTTAACTCATTATTCCTGCCAGCACGCATTCTCCATTTCTTCTGTTTCAGTGAAAATTCATGTAAATTTAGAATCTCCTACTCCACACCGACATTAAAGGAGCCAAAGCGCCCAGATGACCGACATTTCACTTACAAGTTCTCTGTATGTTTCTTTTCTAGCTGCAAGTGAATCTGGCAGTCATTTCCCATAATATCACTTAGTTTTTGAGTAATTGGTAGATAAAGAAGCAAAAAAAAACCAAATATGAAAGAATCACCATTTCCGGACTTCCATCTGCTCTTCTATAGACACCATCACCTGTATATAATCTAGGGCTGCAACAACTAATCGATTAAATCGATTAAAATCGATTATAAAAATGGTGATTAATTTAGTCATCGATTCGTTGGATCTATGCTATGCGCATGCGCAGATGCTACTTTTTTATTTATTTATTTTTTATTATTATTTCTTTTTTAATAAACCTTTATTTATAAACTGCAACATTTACAAACAGCTGAGAAACAATAATCAAAATAAGTATGGTGCCAGAATGCTGTTTTTTTCCAATAAAATACCGGAAAGGATAGAAATGTGGGCTCTGTACCGAGGATGTCGTTGTGGCTTGTACAGCCCTTTGGGACACTTGTGATTTAGGGCTATATAAATAAACATTGATTGATTGATTGATTGAAATGTAGTTTGTCTCTTTTATCCGATTATTAATCGATTAATCGGAGTAATAATCAACAGATTAATCGATTATCAAATTAGTTGTTAGATGCAGCCCTAATATACTCATGCTTTTCCATGCTATTTCAGTATTTCCTCAAGCATCTTGAGGAAAACGTCAGTAGAAGAGGACGCAAAATACAATACTTGTGGTTTTCCTTCTTTTTCTCTCTTTTTTGAGTGCCGCTCAAACAAGTCTTAAGTCTTTCTTTCCCTAAAGGTACTCCTGATTTTGGATGATTTCTAAATTTGTTCTATCCAAACTTCGACCGAAAACCTTTTCTTTGAAGCCAGAATCATTTAAATGATCGCTGCTAATGACACTCCTCTGGCTTTGTCCATCCTATTTTGAGCGAGCCAATTTGAATTTTACTCTCCTCATATTCCCATCATTTGGAAATGTTTGTGTAACGGTACAGTGGAGAAGGCACGGAGACAGGGACGTCGCTTAGCTTGAAGCATATTTATTATTACAAACGAATGTGTTACGTACAGGAGGAGTAGAGTAATACGTCATAGAGTTACTACGCCCCCTTGTGGTCTGTGCCGTCTATATATATATATATATATATATATATATATATATATATATATATATATATATATATATATATATATATATATATATATATATATATATATATAACACTATATATATATATATATATATATATTTATATATATATATATATATATATATATATATATATATATATATATATATATATATATATATATATATATATATATATATATATATATATATATATAAAACAATAAACAATACTAATCTAAACTCGAGAATGTAGTGTGACAAAAATCCATAGTTAAGCGAGAGGCGGAAGTCCTGGAGGGGAAAGACAGGCTCGAATGTCCGTGAGACAGGCAGGTTGTCGGGGGGTATAGCAAGGCATCAAAAGGTCTGTGTCTGTCAGGCTTGTCCCTGACAGTTTGGTTATGTTTTAGTTTGTCCTCTGTGTTTGTCTTAGTTTCCTGTCAGCACTCTTATTTTGGTTGTTTCCTGCTTTTCTCCCTGCGTGCTGTTTTCCCTCAGCTGTGGCTGATTGGCACCTGGCCAAACCTGGTGTCAATCAGCAAGCTGCTATTTTAACCTGCCTTGCCATCCAGTCTGTGCTGGGGTATTGTCGTTAGAGCTGCTACTTGTCGATGTGATTGTCGTTGTCGCTAATACTTGTTGATGTCATTACTACCTGTCCTTGTCGCTGTCGTCATAGCGGTAAGCTGTTCCTTGTAGCTACTGTATTTACAGTTTGCTTTCTCCTAGCTCCTTGTTTAGTGTTATCCTGTTAGCCAATAACTGTTTCCAGTTTTTCTGTTTACTGGTTCCTGTTTTCAGTTTGGCTATTCCTAGTTCCTGGTTTGTGCTTTTTTCTTTATTTTATGGACATTAAATCATGTTTTCCCGCAGCAAGCCTGCCTTCTCTGCATCTTGGGGTTCGTCACCAACACTCTGTGACCGAATACTCCAGCACAGACTGGATGGCAAGGCAGGTTTAAATAGCAGCTGGCTGATTGACACCAGGTGTGGCCAGGTGCCAATCAGCCACAGCTTAGGGAAAACAGCACTCAGGGAGAAAAGCAGGAAACAACCAAAATAAGAGTGCTGACAGGAAACTAAGACAAACACAGAGGAAAAACTAAAACATAACCAAACTGTCAGGGACAAGACTGACAGTGTCCAAGCAGAGGTCGAGGATCGACAGAGGCAGTCCGGAATCCAACAGGAAGTCGAGGCACACAGCTCAATCACGGGAGACAGGGAAAGCACTGTGGAAAACACAAAGGACAAAAAACACGGGAACTGGGAAGGCACAGAGAGAGAGCAAGTATGCGGGGGGAAGCCAGAGACGCGATAGTTTACTGTGTACAGAATACTACGTTCCGGCACCGGATCTTCGGGTATGCTGGTCTTTATGCCATCTTCCCACATCAGACCCAGGTGTGGGGATTGCAGATTGCTTGCAGCAGAGCAGGGGAGTGGCCGTGATGCGGGAAGAGCAAGCAGAGGCGTGTCCCGGCCGTGCTCGCAGCAGAAGGCATGAGCCGTGACAGAATGATGTGTGTTACTAATCCAAAAATGTGTAGTGTGACTATGTGAAGCGATTATATGTTGAGTGTTACCGGGAGGTGTTGGAGGTGCGTGTTGAGACAGGTGCGGAAGTCCAGAAAGGGCAAGGCAGGCTTTGAGGTCCGGGGACAGGCAAATGGTCAGGGGCTGGAGCGAGGCGTCGTTGTCCGGGGGCAGGCGAAAGGTCGAGATTTGGGAAAGCAGCAGGGAATCCAGAGGGGATCCGGGGAGACGAGACACACACCTCGAAACCAGGGAATGACGCGGAGCTGCTGGATGTCGACACAGGGCAAGAAACGATGAGCACAGAGGAGGGGAAACACAAAGAGCGAGGAAGCACATAGGCGAGGAAAGCTGGAGACGTGTGAGGCTTACTGTACTAGCTACGTTCTGGCACTGGAACGCAGGACGCGCTGGTTTAAGAAGTGTCAGGTGTGTCGATTGCAGAGTGAGTGCAGTTGCGCGAGGGTGCGGCAGCGGCAGGAGAGGAACACCCGTGGGCGTGTTCAGAGGTGCGCTTAGCTGAGCGCACAGCAGAGTGTGTGGCGGCAGGAGTTTGAACCGTCAGTTTGATGGCTGACCCCTTCTTTAGTTATTGGTACAACCTGCCGCAATTCATCTGGCAGACATGTTTGTTGATTTCTTAAAATGTTACGCAAAAATAATTAAGAATAAAAATGCAAAACCAATACATACAGTCGTGGTCAAAAGTTTACATACACTTGTAAAGGACATAATGTCATGGCTGTCTTGAGTTTGCAATCATTTCTACAACTTATTTTTTTGTGACAGAGTGATTGGATCACAACCTTGTGTGTCACAAAAAGGTTCTTTTATGAATTTATTATGGGTCTTCTGAAAATGTGAGCAAATCTGCTGGGTCAAAAGTATACATACAGCAATGTTAGTGTTTGGTTACATGTCCCTTGGCAAGTCTCATTACAATAAGGAGCTTTTGGTAGCCATCCACAAGCTTCTGGCAAGCTTCTGGTTGAATATTTGGCCACTCCTCTTGAAAAAATTGGTGCAGTTCAGCTAAATGTGTTGGTTTTCTGACAAGGACTTGTTTTTTCAGCATTGTCCACACGTGTAAGTCAGGACTTTGGGAAGGCCATTTTAAAACTTTAATTCTAGCCTGATTTGGCCATTCCTTTACCACTTTTGACGTGAGTTTGGGGTCATCGTCCTGTTGGAACACCCAACTGTACCCAAGACCCAACCTCCGGGCTGATGATTCTAGGTTGTCCTGAAGAATTTGAAGGTAATCCTCCTTTTTCATTGTCCCATTTATTCTCCGTAAAGCACCAGTTCCATTGGCAACAAAACAGGCCCACAGCATAATACTACCACCACCATGCTTGACGGCAGGGATGGTGTTCCTGGGATTAAAGGCCTCACCTTTTTCTCCTCCAAACACA
Organism: Entelurus aequoreus; assembly: GCF_033978785.1. Taxonomy (NCBI): domain Eukaryota; kingdom Metazoa; phylum Chordata; class Actinopteri; order Syngnathiformes; family Syngnathidae; genus Entelurus; species Entelurus aequoreus. The sequence continues at coordinate 56,140,628 of NC_084743.1, read as the reverse complement.
TTGCTGGGTATTGTGGCCAAACAACTCAATTTTTGTTTCATCTGACATCACATGGACAAAGATAAGACCTTCTGGAGGAAAGTTCTGTGGTCAGATGAAACAAAAATTGAGCTGTTTGGCCACAATACCCAGCAAGGAGGAGAAACGGTGAGGCCTTTAATTCCAGGAACACCAATTCCTACCGTCAAGACAGCCATGACATTATGTTCTTTACAAGTGTATGTAAACTTTTGACCACGACTGTATTCAACATATGTAATTGCCTCTAGTCTTTTGTAGGTAATGTCAGCAGGCTAAAACAAGCCTAAATCACTACTATATTTATTTTGGGGGGAATTTGTACCATTTTTAGGTGCAAAACAATGAAATATGTGCCAATGTAGCATCAGAGGGGCCCTTTAAGTGCTTGAAGGAATCGGCTATGATCTTTCATTGATTCGCCAGCACCACACGGAGAACTATTAAATTGATCCACGAGCAGTGCAGCACACTGATCTCCTCTCGGTCACTGTCACCTCCTACAAGTCAGTATTTTACGCATGGAGGTGCCACATACATGCACTGATTGGTCCTCGTTCTTTGTTAGGGTGTGTAGACAGCAAAGTAATGATGACTTCATTAGGTCTAGTCCCCACACGGGACTAATGGGAATAAAAAAGGAGTGTACCGTGCACATTTGTACCATTTACAACACTGCAGATCTTTATGATCTCATTTTGTAGCAAAAGGTTTCCATTGGACAGACTATGGCAGAATGGAGCGTCTCACCAGAGATCTCTTTAGTCTTCCTCTATTGAGAGAATCAATGGTGATAATGTTGGCCTTCACATTCTGTCGTGATTTAATCCCATTGTCTCTCACCAGCAATGCACTTACTGTACAATAGCATACAGAGACTGTCTTTCCGAGTCTGTGCCTTCCGCATTAATGAACCCCCTTTGTGTTTTATGTTCAATCACAATGTACTATCAGGGCTTTTTAAGCGTGTACAGCATCCCTCGCATCATCATTCATCATTGTCCGCTCATAATCAAATCATATTCAAATGAGCTTATGCAAATATTTCCATTAAGTGCCTCGTTTTTTCCCCCCATTGTGTTAAATCCCAGATCGGTTATCAATTTAGCTCGCAGCGGCTGCCGACGATTTGTGGACTATTCAGGAAAAAAGAGCTACAATTGAGCAGTGACTACAAAATTGTGTGTTTTCTTATGAAAATCTTCATCTCTGAGGTTATGAGACATTTTTAGTCCTCGCGATCTAGTAGTCTCGGGTGTGTGGTTGATCCATTTGAGAGATGGGAGGGTCTTCGTATACCGTTAAAGATGAACACATGAATCATTCATAATGTGAGCCTCTCAGTATGATGGGTGCCTCATCTCACCCCCTCTCTCAATCTCTGTCACCGGCTCTGTTCTCACATTCACATGCACACAACACTGGATGTCCACCTCATTTTGTTCTTCACAATTTAAACAAACTTAAAAATACATACATTTTTGACAAAATTATTTGGATTCATATTTTTTTCTTACGGTTTTTGCTCAAATTTCTCAATAAACTTTCGTCCTAAATGAAAATACAAAACACCGACTATGTTTCCATGCACTAAATTAGTCAGATTTCTCAAATAGTTCAGTTTTTTTTGTATTTTCACACTGTCTAATTTATAATGTATAATTTCTGCTGGATCTACTCTCAATTTTTTTATTTTGCTGCAGCTGTGTACATATACCAGTGTTTTTCAACCACTGTGCCGTGGCACACTAGTGTGCCGTGGGAGATGATCTAATTTCACCTATTTGGGTTAAAAATATTTTTTGCAAACCAGTAATTATAGCCTGCAAATGATGTGTTGTTGCAGAGTGTCTGTGCCATCTAGAGCTCGGCAGAGTAACCGTGTAATACTCTTCCATATCAGTAGGTAGCAGCCGGTAGCTATTGCTTTGTAGATTTTGGAAACAGCGGGAGGCAGTGTGCAGGTAAAAAGGTGTCTAATGCTTAAATAAAAAATAAACAAAAGGTGAGTGCCCCTAAGAAAAGGCACTGAAGCTTAGGGAAGGCTATGCAGAACGAAACTAAAACTGAACTGGCTGCAAAGTAAACAAAAACAGAATGCTGGACGACAGCAAAGACTTACCGTGGAGCAAAGACGGCGTCCACAATGTACATCCGAACATGACATGACAACAATGTCCCCACAAAGAAGGATAAAAACAACTGAAATATTCTTGATTGTTAAAACAAAGTAGACGTGGGAAATATAGCTCAAAGGAAGACATGAAACTGCTACAGGAAAAGACCAACAATAGAGAAAAAGCCACCAAAATAGGAGCGCAAGACAAGAACTAAAACACTACACACAGGAAAACAGCAAAAAAGTCAAAATAAGTCACGGCGTGATGTGACAGATCGTGACAGTACACCTACTTTGAGACAAGAGCTATAGTGATACATGCTTGGTTATGGTTTAAAGTCATATCCAACAATTGCGACAACCACTTTTAACTGTCAACTGAGTTTTGTTTTTTAATGATTTCTGCTGGTGGTGTGCCTCCAGATTTTTTCAACGCAAAAAATGTGCCTTGGCTCAAAATAGGTTGAAAAACACTGACATATACTGTAATATTGTACATGGTAATTGAGATTTGTTATATATTGTATATATTATATACACATATAGTATAATACAATAATATAAAATATCAGTACATATTATATACTGTTTATAAAATATGTAAATATTACATGTATGTTATATTTTATATTGCTATTATGGTACAATGCACACTCCCTGGGCTTGTGGTGGCGGATCTCCACTCTCACTCACATGGCGAATACTTTTCCTTTCATGACCACTCCGTCAATTCCTTCTCTCATTTTATTTTGAATGTGTACTTTGATAAAGTGGCAACACGGATTTCAGGTGTGTTAGTCCGGTTTGTCATAAGCCAAACATGATCAGATTAAGGTGTTTCCATCGGCTGTAAGATGCCTCTTTAGAGCCGAAATATTTGAGAAATCAGAATGATTTAGTGCATGGGAACGTGGTCACTGTTTAATTTTAGACTCCTTTGAATGTCTTTTGATCAGATGGTGTCACAGATTTAAAGTACTAATTGACAACTGTGACATAATTTGATCAAAAGGTCTTCAAGGGGTTAAGATACAAAAAAAATAGAAAACATTGTATATTAGATGTTTTTGTTTAGGGCTGAAGTTGATTAAGAGATTTAAGCAAAGAAAGTAAAAAAAAAAGAATCCAAATTGTTTTATGCCCTTTGAAAAATTACGGACTTTTATTGTCCTGTTTGGCTTTGGAGTATCATGGAATAACTGCCTAGTGTATTGTACATCTGTGAAAGAATTGGACAGTGGAATCTTTTTAATTTAACATGAAAAAAAAAACTTTTTGTAAAATGATGCGACCCCGAAAGGGAAAAGCGGTAGAAAATGGACAGATGGATGGAGTAAGACAACAAAAATTACGACCAAAAATACAGCAAAAACTTACAAAAAATACAAAAAGTCAGATTTTTCCCCCCTGAGGGTTAATATTCCTTCAATATGGTAGTCCATCCATTCATCCATCTTCTTCCGCTTATCCGAGGTCGGGTCGCGGGGGCAGCAGCCTAAGCAGGGAAACCCAAACTTCCCTCTCCCCAGCCACTTCGTCCAGCTCTTCCCGGGGGATCCCGAGGCGTTCCCAGGCCAGCCGGGAGACATAGTCTTCCCAACGTGTCCTGGGTCTTCCCCGTGGCCTCCTACCTGTCGGATGTGCCCTAAACACCTCCCTAGGGAGGCGTTCGGGTGGCATCCTGACCAGATGCCCGAACCACCTCATCTGGCTCCTGGGTTATGACCGAAAGGACAAGATCACGGGTACAAGCGGCCGAAATGAGTTTCCTCCGCCGGGTGGCGGGGCTCTCCCTTAGAGATAGGGTGAGAAGCTCTGCCATCCGGGGGGAGCTCGAAGTAAAGCCGCTGCTCCTCAATATGGTAGTGTCATGGTAAAAATGGATGGATGGATGGACGCCATCATGTAATTTGTAAATAATTAGGCTAATACGAAGGCTAAAACATGTATTTGCAGATGTTTTTATTTATTTTTAGTTTTGACATTTTAGCTTTTTGTCATTTATTATGCCTTTTTTGCTGTATTCTGTTTATTTTTTGTTCCGCAGGCCCATAAAAAAAGAACTGCGTCACGCAAATGGCCCCCAGGCCACATATTACAGTTTCCGCATTACAAGAGCGTTTTCTAAAGGTCAGATAGCAACTTTGTGGAGTTTTTTTTTTTTGCACAACATAATGCACACTCCCTGGGCTTGTGGTGGCGGACCTCCACTCTCACTCACATGGCGAATACTTTGCTTTTCATGACCACTCTGTGAATTCCTTCTCTCGTTTTATTTTTGAATGCGTACTTTGATAAAGTGGCAACACGGCTCGCAGAAGGAAACATGTTCTTGGGTACTCACAATACTGGAGAAGCAGGTATTGATGCAATTTTTGCATGTTAATATCGAAGTATCCATAGTTTTGACAACCCTAGAGTGACCGCAGTGTTTCCCACACATTCATTTATTTGTGGCGGCCCGCCACAAAAGAATTACGCCCGCCACAAATTTAAAAAAAATAAATACAATTTTTTTGTTTTTTGTTTTTTTGTCCTGTCCAGCTTCTCAGGCAAATGATATAGTTGATGTAGATGCCCATATAGGCTGTTCAGATTTACTTTACAAAAGAGAAGTGTAGGATACTTCTCTTGTTGCCTTATTTGTATTTGACCACTACTGTTTTCTGTTTATTTGTTACTGACTGTGGCAGGACACCTCTGCCTCTGTTTCACTTTATGTTGCTGGTAAAAAATATGGTTGTAGTAGTAGGCTAAAGTTAAATTATTTAGTATGCACTAATTAAAGGGGCAGAGCTTTAAGAGACATTTTAGCTTTTATATTTTATAAGATATATTTTTTGTAAGAACCACTATTAATAAATATATTTCAGTGAATAACCTATTGTTCAAATCTGTATATAAATATGTACATAAAGTGTTGTAATTATATTGTAAAATGGATGGATGGATGGATGGACGTTTGAAACAAAACTGTTATTATTAATTAGTAAGTATACATTTTTTGAGCCTTTTTAGAGAAAATAATATCATTGTAGTAAATTATGCAAATTACCCGATGACGTCATGGTGACCACGCCCATAGCCACGCCCATAGCAACGCCCCCACCGCAAAAGGTATCTTGGCAGTTTATGGGAAACACTGGACCGTATTAAAAAATCTAAATAAACTTTGCAACAACCTGCACTAAAACTGAATTCATGCGGCTTGTTACCATAAGGACTGACAGCCTTTTTCCACAAGTCGTTCAAAGTGATTCATTTGGTGACCCAACAAAGGGGCTAACACCTTTTGCAGGTTAGCAAACGGCGTGGAATATACTGTTGTAGTGAAGTTGTTTGCTCTGTGGATGGAAGTGAGTCGTATTTATTTGCGTCGAGGGCATGTCGGGGTTATCGCCGTGATTTGTGAACAGGCTGACTGTGAGGCAGACAGAAAGCAACAAAAATAAATACCCAATGACATCTCTCACTGAAATGGAATCTGTTAAAGTCATGTTCGGAAATCCTCAGGAGGTTTTACGAGTAAAAGCACTGAAAGCCGCGATCCAAGATAGACCGAATGAAGAAAAGTGTTGCTGCAAAAAGCATGTTCTTGCTTGCCAAGGTAAGCCTTGCTTTGAATTTGAAAGGAAATGAACTCATGGTCACTGGAGCATCTATTTATCCCTTTAAACCTTTCTTATCATTTTTGTTCAATTAAAGTGAAATATGTTAAATATTTGCTACAAAAGTCTGTATTTATGAGTCCATCCACTTGGTAGGTGAGAATCATCAAAATGTAGATTAAAGGCCTACTGAAACCCACTACTCCCGACCACGCAGTCTGATAGTTTATATATCAATGATGAAATCTTAACATTGCAACACATGCCAATACGGCCGGGTTAACTTATAAAGTGCAATTTTAAATTTCCCGGGAAACTTCCGGTTGAAAACGTCTAGGTGTGATGACGTTTGCGCGTGACGTCAATGGTTGAAGCGGAAGTATTCGGACACATTGTATCCCAATACAAACAGCTCTGTTTTCATCGCAAAATTCCACAGTATTCTGGACATCTGTGTTGGTGAATCTTTTGCAATTTGTTTAATGAACAATGGAGACTGCAAAGAAGAAAGCTGTAGGTGGGATCGGTGTATTAGCGGCTGGCTGCAGCAACACAACCAGGAGGACTTTGAGTTGGATAGCAGACGCGCTATCCGACGCTAGCCGCCGACCGCATCGATGATCGGGTGAAGTCCTTCGTCGCGCCGTTGATAGCTGGAACGCAGGTGAGCACGGGTGTTGATGAGCAGATGAGGGCTGGCGTAGGTGGATAGCTAATGTTTTTAGCATAGCTCTGTCGAGATCCCGTATCTAAGTTAGCTTCAATGGCGTCGTTAGCAACAGCATTGCTAGGCTTCGTCCGGTGGTACAGCATTAACCGTGTGGTTACAGGTCCAGAGTTTGGTAGTATTGTTGATCTTCTGTCTATCCTTCCAGTCAGGGGCTTATTTGTTTTGTTTCTATCTGCATTTAAGCACGATGCTATCACGTTAGCTCCGTAGCTAAAGTGCTTCACCGATGTATTGTCGTGGAGATAAAAGTCACTGTGAATGTCCATTTCGCGTTCTCGACTCTCATTTTCAAGAGGATATAGTATCCATGGTGGTTTAAAATACAAATCCGTGATCCACTATAGAAAAAGGAGAAAGTGTGGAATCCAATGAACCCTTATACCTAAGTTACGGTCAGAGCGAAAAAAGATACGTCCTGCACTGCACTCTAATCCTTCACTCTCACGTTCCTCATCCACAAATTTTTCATCCTCACTCAAATTAATGGGGTAATCGTCGCTTTCTCGGTCCGAATCGCTTTCGCTGCATTGTAAACAATGGGGAAATGTGAGGAGCCCTTCAACCTGCGACGTCACGCTACTTCCGGTACAGGCAAGGCTTTTTTTATCAGCGACCAAAAGTTGCAAACTTTTTTGTCGATGTTCTCTACTAAATTCTTTCTGCAAAAATATGGCAATATCGCGAAATGATCAAGTATGACACATAGAATGGATCTGCTATCCCCGTTTAAATAAGAACATTTCATTTCAGTAGGCCTTTAAAGAGCATAATTAGTGTGCTTGTTTGGCTTTCTTTAATGTAATCAGCTTATTTTATCCGCATTTTCACAAAATGTATTCAAAATGTTTTTTGTAGCTTATTTGTATAATCATGCGAAGCACAAGAACGCAAACAAATCAAAACACCTTAATGGACGTTAACACATTTATGATCCTAAATTGAGATGCCACTTGTTATTATGACAAGTCATCTTACAATTCATTTTCAATCATGGATTTTCTTAAATAATGACCACAACTTCTATGCGTTTGTCCTTGCATAAATGTGAATATATTCAAAAAATTGTAACACATGTGAAACTATAGTAAAACAGTATATCCTCCGAGTATATCAACTGTTATACTGCAGATTATTGACATACAGTAATACTTCAATTTACAAATTTAGTTGGGTCTGTGACGCAGTTCGTAACTGAAAACACTTGTATCTCAAATCTGTTGAAATTAATTTAACCCCTCCCCCCAAACCAGCACAATTTTAACATGTAAAATTACTTTTAACAAGAAAACCAAACTTATCGGTAAGAAATATTGTATAAAACCAACACAATATAATTTATTAGTAACAACTACAGTAGTTTTATGAAGTAATGTAAAAATAATATACGACATTTACCTCAAGGAGGGGATTTCTAAAAGTATGTCCTTTCAGCTATGTTTCTGTCAGCAGCTTTTCCATATTCTCATAGATTAATGTCCACCACTTAGATATTTCATTTCACATTCTTGGCTGGCATTCAACTCATTCTGTTTCAGTTTGGCGCAGATGAATAATCCACTTCTTCTTCTCAGCACTTTCCTTTCACATTCACTTTCTTTTTTCCCATGGTAGGAGAAACAAAATTATGTCCATCTCTAGCTGTAAACTAATGCTAGTGAGTAAAACCAAAAGTTTTGGACGGACTTTACGGTGTTCACTGTGACATTTGCTACGCAAACTAATGGCAGGGATGTTTGTAACTCAAATTTTTGCTTGCAATTTAAATCATAACAATTATTTGTCAGACAGCTTTTATCTCCTAGTACCGTATTTTTCAGGCTGTAAGGCACACTTAAGATCTTTTTTTTTTCTTAAAACTCGACAGTGCGCCTTATAACCCGGTGCACCTAATTTACGGAATAATTTTGGTTGTGCTTACCGACCTCGAAGCTATTTTATTTGGTACATGGTGAAATGATAAGTGTGACTGGTTGGTTGCAGTCACACATAAGAGACACGTGTGGACTGCAATATGATGGCAGTCACACATAAGAGCTACGTGTAGACTGCGATATGACGCAAGTAAACAACACCAAAATTGTATATGTTCTATTGAAAATATAGAACATTACACACGGCGCTCAAAAATCTATCAAAATATTTCAGTACAACTTTGGTAAGCTATGAAGCAGCACCGCTTGATGGATTGTACCGTGCTTCAGCATATGAGTATTATTATGGTGTGTATAAGGTAAGACATATTATCCGGCGTTTTGTTTCGCAATATTATGCAAAAGCAACTTTTCTTACCTTCTGGTACCTGCTGATCTGTATTAGGGATCTGCATAAGTCCTGAAAATGTGCGCGCGTCTGCCTTTGTCGTCCTTGCTGACACCGTAGTCGATAAGTTTTTTCTTTTTCTTTATCTTCTTGTTATGGGACATTCATTCTCCGCTGTTGCCATTTCTAATATAAAGTAGTGTAAAGTCCTTACTTATATCTGTCAGTAAACTCGCCATGAAAGCGCTAAAACATATCGGTGTAGTGAGTTTACATTATTCACCCAAGGAACTTTAGTTATTAAAGAGTTACGGTCGGACGTTTTTTCCCGGGACACATTTCCGGCGTTGTTATTGCACTAGTGAGCCACGGATAAGGAGATGCTACTGATTGATATAAGTAAAGTCTGAATGTCATTAAAACAGTTAGCTCCATCTTTTGACACTTCTTCCACTCCCGTCCTTACACGCTACACCGCTACAACAAAGAAGACGGGGAGAAGACGCTGCCGAAGGTGAGCCACGTAAATAAGACCGCCCACATAACTGCGCATCCTGAAGAGACTGTCAGAAAGCGACTTGAAGATGATCTGTAAAACATAATCTATGCAACATTTTGACCAAAGAACCAACATTATATGTTATGTAGACCATTGGTCCCCCAACCTTTTTGTAGCTGCGGACCGGTCAACGCTTGAAAATTTGTCCCACGGACTGGGGGGGATATTTTTTTTAATTTTTTTTATTATTATTTTTTTTTTCATAAAGAAATACAATCATGTGTGCTTACGGACTGTATCCCTGCAGACTGTATTGATCTATATTGATATATAATGTATATATTGTGTTTTTTATGTTGATTTAATTAAAAAAAAATATATATTTTTTATTTTTTATTTTTATTTTTTAAAAATTTGTTGTGGGTCCGGTACCAATCGGTGGGGACTACTGATGTAGACCACAAGGAATTGTTTTCAATTTAGAAAAAAATATACAATCCGGTGCGCCTTTTGTATGAAAATAGACCTGACTAGACCCGCTCATCGGCAGTGCGCCTTAAAATCCGGTGCGCCCTATGGTGCGGAAAATACGGTCCTCTTAAATTGATGTACCACTGAACAGTATGTTCATATCAGTGCCATAATTTATACAATACCTCATAATACATACAATTAAAGTCTTATGCATTCTTAACTCAAATAGCACATGTCTTTGTTTGCCTTAACATAGCAATTTGTGTCTCGGTGGTACTAAATTAATCTTGTCTTTGCTTTGCTCTCGCGTGCATGTACAATAGCTCTTTTAATTAAGTTCTGTGAATTATGTATAATGTTGAGGTCGCATATGGTTCAGAGAGGGCTGTATTGTGCAATCCGCACAAATAAAAAACCAGCAGAATGGTTGAAAAGCCTTTAGACGCGCATTATAGTGCATATTTGCTTGCTTTAAAGGCCTACTGTAACCCACTACTACCGACCACGCAGTCTGATAGTTTATATATCAATGATGAAATCTTAACATTGCAACACATGCCAATACGGCCGGGTTAACTTATAAAGTGCAATTTTAAATTTCCCGCTAAACTTCCGGTTGAAAATGTCTATGTATGATGACATATGCGCGTGACGTCAATCGTTGAAACGGAAGTATTCGGACCCCTTTGAATCCAATACAAAAAGCTTTGTTTTCATCTCAAAATTCCACAGTATTCTGGACATCTGTGTTGGTGAATCTTTTGAAATTTGTTTAATGAACAATGAAGACTGCAAAGAAGAAAGTTGTAGGTGGGATCGGTGTATTAGCGGTGGACTACAGCAACACAACCAGGAGGTCTTTGAGATGGATAGCAGACGCGCTAGCCGCCGACCTCACCTTGACTTCCTCCGTCTCCGGGCCGCCGACCGCATCTATGATCGGGTGAAGTCCTTGGACGCTCCATCGATCGCTGAAACGCAGGTGAGCACGGGTGTTGATGAGCAGATGAGTGCTGGCGTAGGTGGATAGCTAATGTTTTTAGCATAGCTCTGTGAGGTCCCGTTGCTAAGTTAGCTTCAATGGCATCGTTAGCAACAGCATTGTTAAGCTTCGCCAGCCTGGAAAGCATTAACCGTGTAGTTACATTTCCATGGTTTAATAGTATTGTTGATTTTCTGTCTATCCTTCCAGTCAGGGGTTTATTTCTTTTGTTTCTATCTGCATTTAAGCACGATGCTATCATGTTAGCTCCGTCGCTAAAGAGTTTCGCCGATGTATTGTCATGGAGATAAAAGTCACTGTGAATGTCCATTTCGCGTTCTCGACTCTCATTTTCAAGAGGATATAGTATCCGAGGTGGTTTAAAATACAAATCCGTGATCCACAATAGAAAAAGGAGAAAGTGTGGAATCCAATGAGCCCTTGTACCTAAGTTACGGTCAGAGCGAAAAAAGATACGTCCTGCACTGCACTCTAGTCCTCCACTCTCACTTTCCTCATCCACAAATCTTTCATCCTCGCTCAAATTAAAGGGGTAATCGTCGCTTTCTCGGTCCGAATCGCTCTCGCTGCATTGTAAACAATGGGGAAATGTGAGGAGCCCTTCAACCTGCGACGTCACGCTACTTCCGGTACGAGCAAGGCTTTTTTTTTATCAGCGACCAAAAGTTGCGAACTTTATCGTCGATGTTCTCTACTAAATCCTTTCAGCAAAAATATGGCAATATCGCGAAATGATCAAGTATGACACATAGAATGGATCTGCTAGCCCCGTTTGAATAAAAAAAAATCATTTCAGTAGCCCTTTAACATTATGCAGTCCATGTGGGTATTGTCATGAGGGAGGAGAAAAATGGTTGATTGCTGGAGTTTGAGTGCCCACTGAACTTTAAATTACACACCTCCTTAGCTACACAATGCGTGCGGATTAAAGCTCATTCGCATATGCGCGCCATTACGCTGTAATCTAAATCTGTGTGTGAAATGCTGGCCGGGTGTGTTTTGTGTGCGTGTGTGTGTGTGTGTGTGTGTGTGTGTGTGTGTGTGTGTGTGTGTGTGTGTGTGTATGTGTGTGTGTGTGTGTGTGTATTCTCCCGAATGGCCAGGTGGCACGAGGAGGCCTCGCTTCCGGCTTCCAACGTGAACGCACAAGCAAACTCCGGTGGTTGACTGCACGTTTCTGCAGATGATTAGATTACGTAAGAAAACACTGCCGAGCTCTAATAGTTGGTAAACCCAGATTACGCGGGATTATCATCCCTTTTGCTCCGCCTCTGTTGTGCCTGTGTGTGTTTGTGTTTATGTGTGTGTGAGTTGAGGAGAGTGGATGATGGAGGATGAAACGGGAAGAGGTTTGGGGGGGGCGGGGGGCAGGAGTGAAGTGTGTGAGTGTGTGTGTGTGTTTGTGTGTGGGTGGGGTGGGTGGGTGAATGATGCCACAAACACCAGAGCCAGATGGGACAGGACCCCTAAGCAGCTTAGAGTCGCAGTAATCATGCAGGCTAAGTTGCCATCAATGGTCTATGTGCAGATTTGTGTGAGTGTGAGTTGCATGCATGTAAATGTGCTTTTGTGCATGTTTATAGTTTCTCATACATTAAAACACACAAACACATGTGAGGACCGGGGGGGATAAGATGTGACCTGGACATTCTCAAGCTACACATTCCGTTCCCCCCCCCCCCCCCCCCCCCCCCCCCCCCCCCAGCACTAAAATGAAACTAAAACAATGGGGAGGCAACTGACACAGTGTTGTCACGCTGCATGGATATTAGCCTCAAGGGATCCCAAATCAATAGAATTCACTGTATAACAACCGGCTTTGAATTACTGTGAAGGTGAAAACCTTCTGAGGACATGCAACTCATTGCCAATATTACAGTGAAAAAACATCCACTTGTTTATTGCGCATTAAGACATAAAAGGTATTTCAAAGTATGACTGTGGAGTTCGTTTTTTTTTTGTAGCGAGAAAGAGTCGCTGACTTCAAAAAGGAAGGGGAAAAAATAGAAAGACAAAACTGTGAAACCCACGAGAGTCTTGCATGAATGCATTTACCGACATGAATATTCAATAATTGCACTGCAGCACTTTACAAAGGGAGATAATCACTGATTTATTTATTCGTGTTTTTGACATGCTACGCAATTATACCACAGCAGGCAAGCTGTTTGGTTTCACCCTCCCACCCTTTGTTCAATAACTCTGGGATAGGGACGCCACTGGTTGCCTCCAACACCCTAATATCGATTTGAAAGGATCAATCGTGATGATTGTTCTGGTAGAGGCTTAATAACGGTGATCAATACATGACTGCAAAGTGATATGCTGCTCCCTAACAGCAATGTTTGTGCAAAAACCCTCATTTCTGTTCCAATTATTTTGAAAACCTAAACCTACTTTCTCGGTGCCACAAACTTTCGCTCGCCTCGTTTCCCGCCATCTCTAGAAAGGAGGGCGATGACAGCTCGCCAAACTCTCCTCTCGTTTAAAACGCGGCTTCGCTTTTGATGGATTAATTTGAATGTAAATGAACGGGAAAAAAAGCTTCCGTTGGACGAAATTTCACTCGGCAATTCCACCAGCGCTAGCCCTTGATCCACAGAAAGGGAGAGCGAAGGGGGGGAAAAAAACGCCACCGGAGTCATTAGCAGCTGTAGCAAAGTAATGAAATTAAATTGTCACTCCCTGGACAGATCAATACATTGATTGCTTCGGTTTTTGTCACTTTAAATGTCCTCTAATGGGCCATTTTTGGAATGCGTTATGAACAGTGGCGGGCCGTGCGTTTCCCACCTAGGCCTTCAGTGATGTCCGACTTCAATGATTACCTCTCAAAATACCATAATTTATGTCACCACGTGACCATTACTGGAGAAATACTATACAGAAACACATTTACGCCCTACTGGGCACTGTACAAAACGGGTTATTTTCTGGCGCATTAAAAAATCAATAAACCCGCATCAGCAATTAAAACATATCTTATGTGGTACTGTCAAAATTTAAATTGGAAAAAACATATTAAATGTGAAAAAATAAAGAAGTAAAATATTTGAACTCACAGTTTGTAACATCCATTAGACGCCGTATAAGCCAGTGGTACCATACTTGCCAACCTTGAGACCTCCGAATTCAGGAGATTGTGGGGGGGGGGGGGGGGGGGGGGTTTGAGGTGTGGGAGGGGGCGGGGTTGGGGGTGGTAGCGGGGGTGTATATTGTAGCCCGGTAGAGTTAGGGCTGCAAGGGATTCTGGGTATTTGTTCTGTTGTGTTTATGTTGTGTTACGGTGCGGATGTTCTCCCGAAATGTGTTTGTCATTCTTATTTGGTGTGGGTTCACAGTGTGGCGCATATTTGTAACAGTGTTAAAGTTGTTTATACGGTCACCCTCAGTGTGACCTGTATGGCTGTTGATCAAGTATGTCTTGCAGTCACTTAACGTGTGTCTGCAGAAGCCGCATACAACATGTGACTGGGCCGGCACGCTGTTTGTATGGTGAAAAAGCTGACGCAACGACAGGTTGTAGAGGACGCTAAAGGCAGTGCCATCACGGCACACCCTTAATATTGTTGTCCGGTTGAAAATCGGAGAATGGTTGCCGCGGGAGATTTTCGGGAGGAGCACTGGAATTCGGGAGTCTCCCGGAAAAATCGGGAGGGTTGGCAAGTATGAGTGGTACCCCCCGTCGAATAGAGTGGAAATGGTGGGCATTTCCCCATTTCATCACCGTAATCGTCTCACAAGACGTAGTTTCTCTTTAAATGTCCTTCTTGAAAATGGCCTTGCAAATATACATCTGCCCCTTAAAGGCCTACTGAAACCCACTACTACCGACCACGCAGTCTGATAGTTTATATATCAATGGTGAAATCTTAACATTGCAACACATACCAATACGGCCGGGTTAACTTATAAAGTGACATTTAAAATTTCCCGGGTAATATCCGGCTGAAACGTCGCGGTATGATGACGTATGCGCGTGACGAAGTCAGTTTAACGGAAGTTATGGTACCCTGTAGAATCCTATACAAAAAGCTCTGTTTTCATTTCATAATTCCACAGTATTCTGGACATCTTTTGCAATTTGTTTAATGAACAATGAAGGCTGCAAAGAAGACAGTTGTAGGTGGGATCGTTGTATTAGCAGCGGACTACAGCAACACAACCAGGAGGACTTTGTTGGAGAGCAGACGCGCTAGCCGCCGACCTCACCTTGACTTCCTACGTCTCCATGCCGCCAAACGCATCGGGTGAAGTTCTTCGTCCTTCCGCCGATCGCTGGAACGCAGGTGAGCACGGGTGTTGATGAGCAGATGAGGGCTGGCTGGCGTAGGTGGAGAGCTAATGTTTTTAGCATAGCTCTGTGCGGTCCGGTTGCTAAGTTGCTAAGATAGCTTCAATGGCGTCGTTAGCACAGCATTGTTAACCTTCGCCAGCCTGGAAAGCATTAACCGTGTATTTACATGTCCACGGTTTAATAGTATTGTTGATTTTCTATCTATCCTTCCAGTCAGGGGTTTATTTTTTTTTGTTTCTATATGAAGTTAAAGCACGATGCTATCACGTTAGCTCGTAGCTAAAGCATTTCGCCGATATATTGTCGTGGAGATAAAAGGCACTGAATGTCCATTTCGCGTTCTCGACTCTCATTTTCAAGAGGATATAGTATCCGAGGTGGTTTAAAATACAAATCCGTGATCCACAATAGAAAAAGGAGAGAGTGTGGAATCCAATGAGCCAGCTTGTACCTAAGTTACGGTCAGAGCGAAAAAAAATATGTCTTTCACTGCATTCTATTTCGTCACTCTAACGTTCCTCGTCCACGAATCTTTCATCAAAGCTCAAATTAATGGGGTAATCGTCCGAATCACTCTAGCTGCGTTGAAAACAATAGGAAAATATGAGGGAGTGAACAACTGACAACGTCACGCTACTTCCGGTAGGGGCAAGGTTTTTTTTTTATCAGAGACCAAAAGTTGCGAACTTTATCGACGTTGTTCTATACTAAATCCTTTCAGCAAAAATATGGCAATATCGCAAAATGATCAAGTATGACACATAGAATGGATCTGCTATTCCCGTTTAAATTTAAAAAATTAATTTCAGTAGGCCTTTAATCAACATTTTGTTCTCCTTCTTTGTGGGTCAACACTTCCTGCTTCCTGAATGACAAGTGAGTATCCAATCACGGTACCTAGACAGGCTACTGTCAACATCTCGTGATCTGATTGGCTATCGAAACTGTCTATCACTTACAGTGCACAGATGCCTACATTGTTGGTTCTCAAGGCTTCGGGCAGATTTGGTACAGCATGGCAACATAAGCTAGCTGAATTCTGATTGGATAAAAACTCTAAACTAAAAACAACTGCGCTGGAAGGAGCATAATATGACATGAAGAGAATATGAATACTTTTCGATATTTAGGGAAAGTAAATAAAACTATAATTTTATCTTTAATTATGATCATGATTATTGTTTTATCTGACATCACATGGACAAAGATAAGACCTTCTGGAGGAAAGTTCTGTGGTCAGATGAAACAAAAATTGAGCTGTTTGGCCATAATACCCAGCAATATGTGCCATGACATTATGTTCTTTACAAGTGTATGTAAACTTTTGACCACGACTGTATGTGTACACCTGGGAGAGAGTGGAGAGGACACATTTTATTTTTGTGGCTAGAATGCCATGACCACGACTGTATGTGTACACCTGGGAGAGTATTTTTGTGGCTAGGATGCCATCAGCAGGCGAGTCATCAACCATGACAGCGACACAACAGTAAGTTCAAGCTCATTCTACCTTATTACTTCTTTACAAAAAAATGACCGAGTCATTTTCTCTCCCTCACAGAATGGTTTATTTAACGGTAAATCTAAAGCAATGACAATTTATGTGTTCCGACGCGCTTACGTCACACGCGCAGCAAAAAGAGGAAGTTGATGCCGTGTTTCCTATTTATTTATTATTTTGAGGCTGACATTTATTAGCAAATGAAAGGTTCCAGACTCTCTGCGTCCCCGAGAGGGACAAGTGGTAGAAAATGGATGGAAGAAATTTGCCACGCCAGATATGTGTGGTTGATGCTTCCAGTTGTCCTGCTAATAAACAAATTATAGTAAAAGCAGGCATCGTAACTCTGTTTCACAACACTCATGCATGCCTGCTTTTCCAGAGACTTAGCAGAAAAACTAAAAAAAGGTGCCTGAAAGATAGCTAATGGCAAACAATGACTAACTACATCATTCCTGACCATGAGATCATGCTACTTTGGCGTTAAAAAAATATATTTGCAAGTACTGTATTTTCCGCACTATAAGGCGCACCTAAAAACCTCCAATTTTCTCGAAAGCTGACAGTGCGTCTTATAATCCGGTGCGCCTTATATATGGACCAATATTGAGCCACAACAGGTCTCGCAACTACGGGATGCATAACGTAACCCCAGCCTCTACTGTAGTGTCTATTCTATGCACCTTATAATGCGGTGTGCCTTATATATGAACAACGTTTTAAAATAGGCCATTCATTGAAGGTGTGCCTTATAATCCGGTGCGCCTTATAGTGCGGAAAATACGGTAGTCTAAGTAAAGGTACTTTCAAATAAACTTTAAGGAGGCCTTATCTTTTATACTTGATACTTTAGTCGACTAAGTTGACTGTAATTTTAGCTGACGGAAATGTGATATTATTTCGCTAACTAAAACTATACTAAAACGAAATCAATTTAAATGACTAAACTAAAATTAAATACAAAAACTGCAATTAAAATGAGCACTAATGCACAATAGAGGCACAACACCCTGAGGTGAAGGAGCATTCAATTGCAATTTAAATTGCATACAATATATTTATGACACAACATCACCTTTTTTTGATTGATTGATTGAGACTTTTATTAGTAGATTGCACAGTACAGTACATATTCTGTACAATTGACCACTAAATGGTAACACCTGAATACGTTTTTCAACTTGTTTAAGTTGGGGTCCACGTTAATCAATTCATGATAACCTAATACCTAATACTGTTGTGCTGGATAAGTAAGTAATACATTGTACTGCACATTTTACATACGTTCCATTACATTTTTTTTTAGATCATTCAGAGAAATGGACTTGATATCCAATGCTAACTGTCAAATGTAAAATAAATGGTAAGCTAATGCATAACAATGAATGGGAAGCTAAGCTAGCAATAGCGAGACTCACCAATTGCACCGTTTTAGTCTGCTTTGGTAGTTTTTGTAGGTCAACGTTCAATAAATTTAGATGAAAGAGCAGAATGTTAAACAATATAGAAAGTTACGGTATTTTTCGGACCATAGGGCGCACCGGATTGTAAGGCGCACTGCCAATGAGCGGGTCTATTCAGGTCTATTGTCACCCACGAGGCGCACCGGATTATATCATATCATTATATCATATTATATATTTTTTATTTATATTTAAACCACTTCCTTGTGGTCTACCTAACATGTAATGGTGGTTCTTTGGTCAAAATGTTGCATAGACTATGTTTTACAGACCATCTTTAAACCGCTTTCTGTCCGTTTCTTCAGAATGTGCCATTTTGTGGGCGGTCTTATTTACATGGCTCCACTTCGATAGCATGTTCTCTCCGTCATCTTTGTTGTACTGGTAATTTGTAGTGCTTGCCCTAGCGAGTCTACTGACAGATATACAGTAAGTTAGAACTGTACGCTATTTTATATTATAAACGGCAACAGTGGATGATGAATGCCTCACAACAAGAGATGCCTCACAACAAGAGGATAGAGAAAAACAAGGAGTTTATGGACTACAATGGCGGATGCGCGCACATTTTGGGTACTTATGCAAATCCCAAATACACAACAGTAGGTACCAATAGGTAAGAAAAGTTGGTTTTGCGAAAAAAAACGCCAGATAACGTCTTCAAATGGGTGCCTTTTTGGGTCCCTTCTATGTTGAAGCACAGTACGTCTGACTACAACAGCCATAATGCAGCAACAAACTGTCGTAAATCGTAGCTTACCAAAGTCGTACTTAAACATTTTGAGAGATTTTTGAGCACCGTGTGTAATGTTCTATATTCTCAATGAAACATCAACGTTTTGGGCTCGCTTGCTTGCGTCATTTATTGAACAGGCGTCAACTTGCAGTCCACACCTATCTCTTATGTGTGACTTCCACCTAATGGTCACGCTTATCCTTACACTATGTACCAAATAAAATTGCTTTGAGGTCGGTAAGCACAACCATGACAATTAATCCGTACATTAGGCACACCGGGTTGGTTTTAAAGCGCACTGAAATGATTTTTTTAACTGCCCCTTCTAGTCCGAAAAATTTGGTTTCTGCAGCAAACTTTGACACAGCCATGTCCCACTTACACTCCTGCGTTACAACAATAGTGTGAATGTTTTCAAGAAGTAGGAAAGCAAATTTTCATATATCAACGGGATGCAGGACTGGTCTCCTTGCGTTTGTATTTTTCTATTTTTCCAGCAGTCTCAGGTGAGGATGATAAAATACATTTATACCGCGCAAGAATAAATGCAGAACAGTATGCATTTTTAATAGAGATGTCCGATAATATCGGACTGCCAAAAAGTAAAATTTATGACTTTATAAAACGTCGCTTTACGGAGTGGTACACGGACGTAGGGAGAAGTACAGAGCAGTTGCGTCTCCCAGTCGCACTTGCCAACCCTCCCAATTTTCCCGGGAGACTCCCGAATGTCAGTGCCCCTCCCGAAAATCTCCCGGGGCAACCATTCTCCCGAATTTCTCCCGATTTCCACCCAGACAACAATATTGGGGGCGTGCCTTAAAGGCACTGCCTTTGCGTGCCGGCCCAATCACATAATATCTACGGCTTTTCACACACACACAAGTGAATGCAACGCATACTTGGTCAACAGCCATACAGGTCACACTAAGGGTAGCCGTATAAGCAACTTTAACACTGTTACAAATATGCACCACACTGTGAACCCTCAACAAACAAGAATGGCAAACACATTTCGGGAGAACATCTGCACCGTAACACAATATAAACACAACAGAACAAATACCCAGAACCCCTTGCAGCACTAACTCTTCCGGGACGCTACAATATACACCCCTGCTACTCCTACCCCCAGCCCCCCAACTCAACCCCGCCCACCTCAACCTCCTAATGCCCAAATTCCAAGCTGCTGTTTTGAGGCATGTTAAAAAAAATAATGCACTTTGTGACTTCAATAATAAATATGGCAGTGCCATGTTGGCATTTTTTTCCATAACTTGAGTTGATTTATTTTGGAAAACCTTGTTACATTGTTTAATGCATCCAGCGGGGCATCACAACAAAATTAGGCATAATAATTTGTTAATTCCACGACTGTATATATCGGTATCGGTTGATATCGGAATCGGTAATTAAGAGTTGGACAATATCGGAATATCGGATATCGGCAAAAAAGCCATTATCGGACATCTCTAATTTTTTATGTTATTGGACTCAGGATGGTAGCAGGGTCAAATCACTACATGCCAGTTTTTGACGGGTTTATTTACAGTCGTCCATCGTTTATCGCAGCCAGTTGGTTCCAGGCCTGACCGTGGTAAATACATTTCCGGAAAGTAGGATTTTTATTAATAAATCAAATATCTTGCGAGCTCCAGCATAAACAAAATTCTGGGCGACCTTCTAAATATGTTTTTTCAACATAATTACAGCACTCTATACATAAAATAATACCTATTTAGTCACCTTTACACTCATTTCAGTAGCCTTCTGCATGTTCTACTGTCCTCGCTGGTAGCATGATCCTCCAAGCGTCATTGCGAGGGTCGTCTCCCGGCCAGTACAACACAACTACGACATGGAAATACTGCATCTCGGGCAATTCTCCTAAGTTTGATCTGGGCTTCCATGTACTAAAACCACGGGTGTGAATTGTTCTACCAAAAGCTGGGCAACTTGACAGTTGCAGCTGCGAGCTGGGTTGTTAGCAGTCAGTGTTGTTAGCATTTTGTGTTCCGCATAGATTTTTTGTTTGTGCACTATGACTAGGAAAGGTTGTTTGGATTAGGTCATATAAGTGTATGCTGTGCTTGCGATGTCTATTAAGTACACATCATGGTCAGTTTGTCACATTGTCCACAAGATGGTGACAAGTTGCCACCTGTCAGACCCCTGGGTATTTAAATTTAATATGAATGCACGGCTAGGTTGCTTATTGAATGTGAACTTGTGCCGTCGTCTCGCTCGCCAAACTGAAGATGCCGGCGGGCCGTATTTAGCTAGAGAGCTAGGGTTTCAACACTTTTAAATTTGACTCTACAGTCAAATCCATTCATTGTCATCTTTGACTGGTGACAGTTTTGTCTGAATTAGGACTGTACATGTACAGTTACACTCCCTTACTGCTAATTCATGAGGACTACACACTGTCCTCTGAGACTTCTTCTTGTTCAATTTCCCTGGTTAAATGTTTTAAATATTTGATGACATCATGTACTCATTAATTGTATGCATCCATCTAAATAATGTATTGTACTGTGAGTAGATATGTAACGATATCAATCAATCAATCAATGTTTATTTATATAGCCCTAAATCACAAGTGTCTCAAAGGGCTGTACAAGCCACAACGACATCCTCGGTACAGAGCCCACATACGGGCAAGGAAAACTCACCCCAGTGGGACGTCAATGTGAATGACTATGAGAAACCTTGGAGAGGACCGCATATGTGGGTAACCCCCCCCACCCCCCACCCCCCCCTCTAGGGGAGACCGAAAGCAATGGATGTCGAGTGGGTCTGACATAATATTGTGAAAGTCCAGTCCACAGCGGATCCAACACATCAGCGAAAGTCCAGTCCATAGTGGGGCCAGCAGGAACCATCCCGAGTGGAGACGGGTCAGCAGCGTAGAGATGTCCCCAACCGATGCACGGGCTAGCGGTCCATCCCGGGTCCCGACTCTGGACAACCAGCACTTCATCCGTGGCCACCGGACCTGTGCAACTCCCCCTCCATAAGGGAGAGGGGAGCAGAGGAGAAAAGAAAAGAAAAGAAACGGCAGATCAACTGGTCTAAAAAGGGAGTCTATTTAAAGGCTAGAGTATACAAATGAGTTTTAAGATGGGACTTAAATGCTTCTACTGAGGTAGCATCTCTAACTTTTACCGGGAGGGCATTCCATAGTATTGGAGCCCGAATAGAAAACGCTCTATAGCCCGCAGACTTTTTTTGGGCTCTGGGAATCACTAATAAGCCGGAGTTCTTTGAACGCAGAGTTCTTTGAACGCAGATTTCTTGTCGGGACATATGGTACAATACAATCGGCAAGATAGGTAGGAGCTTGACCGTGTAGTATTTTATACGTAAGTAGTAAAACCTTAAAGTCGCATCTTAAGTGCACAGGAAGCCAGTGCAAGTGAGCCAGTATAGGCGTAATATGATCAAACTTTCTTGTTTTTGTCAAAAGTCTAGCAGCCGCATTTTGTACAACTGTAATCTTTTAATGCTAGACATAGGGAGGCCCGAAAATAATACGTTACAGTAATCGAGACGAGATGTAACAAACGCATGGATAATGATCTCAGCGTCGCTAGTGGACAAAATGGAACGAATTTTAGCGATATTACGGAGATGAAAGAAGGCCGTTTTAGTAACACTCTTAATGTGTGACTCAAACGAGAGAGTTGGGTCGAAGATAATACCCAGATTCTTTACCGAGTCGGCTTGTGTAATTGTTTGGTTGTCAAATGTTAAGGTGGTATTATTAAATATATGTCGGTGTTGAGCAGGACCGATAATCGGCATTTCCGTTTTCTTAGCGTTGAGTTGCAAAAAGTTAGCGGACATCCATTGTTTAATTTCATTAAGACACGCCTCCAGCTGACTACAATCCGGCGTGTTGGTCAGCTTTAGGGGCATGTAGAGTTGAGTGTCATCAGCATAACAGTGAAAGCTAACACCGTATTTGCGTATGATGTCACCCAGCGGCAGCATGTAAATACTAAAGAGTGCAGGGCCAAGAACCGAACCCTGGGGAACTCCGCACGTTACCTTAACATAGTCCGAGGTCACATTGTTATGGGAGACACACTGCATCCTGTCAGTAAGATAAGAGTTAAACCAAGACAAGGCTAAGTCTGACATCCCAATACGTGTTTTGATACGCTCTAATAAAATATTATGATTAACAGTATCGAAAGCGGCGCTAAGATCAAGAAGCAGCAACATAGATGACGCATCAGAATCCATCGTTAGCAATAGATCATTAGTCATTTTTGCGAGGGCTGTCTCCGTAGAGTGATTTGCCCTGAAACCGGATTGAAAAGGTTCACAGAGATTGTTAGACGCTAAGTGTTCATTTAGCTGCTGTGCAACAATTTTTTCGAGGATTTTCGAGATAAACGGAAGGTGGGACACCGGCCGGTAGTTTACCAAGAGATCAGGATCGAGGTTAGGTCTTTTGAGTAGAGGATGAATAACCACTTTTTTGAATGCCAGGGGAACAGTGCCAGAGGAAAGTGATACGTTTATAATATTTAACACTGATGGACCTAATAATACAAAAAGCTCCTTAATAAGTTTCCCAGGAATGGATATGAACATTTCACGGTTGTCATTATTACCGCGTTATTGTTACATGTATTCAAAAAAGTACTTAAACACACACTCTTTTGACCAAGTTGATTTTTTAGATAACTAAAATAAATAGACACTGATAGAAAACCCACTATTTTGCATGTTTTGTGTTTCTTTTGCTTCACTGATAGTGTTTAAGTCTTAGTATTTTATCTATTTTAATGGCCTCAAGGTTTTTATTGTTTTAAATATTGGTTTGTAATGTAGCACTTTAAGATGTATTTAAATGAAAAGTGCATCACTAAATAAAATCAATTATTATTATTTATTATTTCTGGCAGGTGTTGTGTCGTCTTACTCAGTTCAGTGGTCCTTGAACGCACCTTAAAAACACCTCCGTCTCGTCGTCTTCGGAGTATAGAACGATCACTTTGTTTTTAAGAGAGCACAGCTTGTAGGTTCAATGTACACAATTGAATAGCTTAGTTGCTCAGCCAATCAATGTGTTTATATATGTTTAGATTGGGGTATGTTGTTTGTTAATGGTGTAAGACCTTAGAAATAAGTTAACATGCTTTCAAGTAAAATCCAATCCAATCCCCTTTATTTATATAGCACTATTAACAACAAACCTGTCTCCAGAGTGCGGTACATAACAACGAAACAATAAAAAGTAATCAAATTACAAGCATTTAAAATTAAACAAGTAAAAAAGAAAATAATAATAATAGAATAAAATATTAAAATACTTACAAAAATAGAATAAAACAATACAAAACAAATACATTTCATAGAATAAAACAATAAAAGACACAGAGGACCACAAGACTCACGCCGAGTTAAAAGCCAGAGAATAAAAAGTGGGTTTTAAGATGAGATTTAAAACACTCAACAGTGGGGGCAGAACTTTGCACAGTTTAGGGCCAACAGCAGCAAAGGCCCTGTCCACCCTAGTTTTAAGCCTTGTTTTAGGCCCCACAAATTGGAACTGGCCCTCGGACCTCAACGCGCGAGCTGGAGCATACATTTGGATGATGTCCGGGATATACTTTGGGGCCAGTCCATTCAAAGCTTTGAAAAACAAAAATCGATTCTAAAACGAACAGGAAGCCAATGCAGAGAAGCGAGAATCGGGGTGAAGTGCTCCCTTTTTTTTGGTTTCCGTTAAAAGTTGCGCCGCAGAGTTCTGGACTAACTGTAAGCGTGACAGTGCACTTTGGCTTATTCCAGTGTAAGGTGCACTACAGTAGTTCAGACGTGATGAGATAAAAGCGTGCATGACAGTGACGTGCGGTGAGGTTCATGGCTGGTGAGGCACTGATTTCATCACAGTCAGATTTACAAACATATGAACCCTAAAGAGTATCTTATTCACCATTTGATTGGCAGTAGTTAACGGGTTATGTTTAAAAGCTCATACCAGCATTCTTCCCTGCTTGGCACTCAGCATCAAGGGTTGGAATTGGGGGTTAAATCACCAAAAATTATTCCCGGGCGTGGCGCCGCTGCTGCCCACTGCTCCCCTCACCTCCCAGGGGGTGAGCAAGGGGATGGGTCGAATGCAGAGGACACATTTTATTACACCTAGTGTGTGTGTGACAATCATTGGTACTTTAACTTAACCTTAACTTTACACATACAAACTGTAGCACACAAAAAAGCACATTTGGGTTTGGGTGTGGGCTTTGGTTGGTGTGGCGCTCCCGTCGGGAGCGGGGGTGCATTAGCCGGCACAAGGAGGCGGGGTTACTGCGAGCCTCACACAGTGTGTCTTCGCAGCCGTTTTATGATCGCTCAGCACTAAAAATACGTTACACACATACAGTTGTTGACAAAGTACACTGTACATTATATACCTCAGCTAACTAAACTATGGAAATGTATAATATAATTCATATAGCAATACGGTCTCACTGCACAGCAGGCCAGCAGTTAGCCGAGTCCGCAATCCATGGTGAGGCTCAACTGAGTGACGTGCCTCAACTGGCTGCTGATCACCACACCGTTTCTTCTCAGTATTTGAACGGCAAATGTGAAAATTCAGCGATTTTGAATAAAAGTAATCTAAAACTGAAGTTAAATGGAAAATAACTTTATAGTATAATCACTGAACACATATAACAATTTAATTAATTTTTTTCTTTTTACATTTTTTTTCTTTCCATGATGGCAGGTGTGGCCCCGTCTCCCCTGCCTCCAGTGACCGCACGTCACTGGAGGCAGGGGAGACGGGGCCACACCTGCCATCATGGAAAGAAAATTGTTTAAAAGATAGAAAATATGTATTCTCTGATAAAAAAAACAAAACATGATTTAACAACGACGTTGATTTGCTTGTCAAATTTAAAAGAAAGGGCACACATGTATGCACCAGGTATTATATTAGCACTGGTGGCCAGACTATAGTATTAGAAAAGTATTTGTCAGGCTGTTATCGTTATTACTGTTTATCATTGTATCCCTATCTGTAAGGCTACATTTCTGCATGGATAAACCAACTGAACAGTGAACAATTTCACTGAAAACCATATTTAATATGAAAAATGCCCAGTGAAAATTAGGGACATTGAGCGACATTTAAGCTAAAAGAGATGGACATGGAAATACTACGTCTTGGATAAAGTTAAAAGTTAAAGTACCAATGATTGTCACACACACACTAGATGTGGTGAAATTTGTCCTCTGCATTTGACCCATCCCCTTGTTCACCCCCTGGGAGGTGAGGGGAGCAGTGAGCGGCATCGGTGGCCACGCCCGGGAATCATTTTTGGTGATTTAACCCCCAATTCCAACCCTTGATGCTGAGTGCCAAGCAGGGAGGTAATGGGTTTCATGTTTATAGTCTTTGGTGTGACTCGGCCGGGGTTTGAACTCACAACCTACCCATCTCAGGGCGGACACCCTAACCACTAGGCCACTGAGTAGGTTGACTCAGATCTGGGCTTCCATGTACTAAAACCACAGGTGCAAATTGTTCTGCAAAAAGCTGGGCAACTTGGCAGCTGCGAGCTGTGTTGTTAGCATTGTGTGTCCCGCATTGATTTTTTTTGTTTGTGCACTATGACTAGGAAAGGTTGTTTGGATTGGGCCATACTGTATATGCTGTGCTTTTGATTTATAGTAGGTGCACATCATGGTCATTGACCTGATTTATTTACATTGTCCACAAGATGGTGACAAGTTGCCACCTGTCAGACCCCTGGGTATTTAAATTTAATATGAACGCACGTCTGTCTATGTGTGTTGGCCCTGCGATGAGGTGGCGACTATTTAATCTAAAAACACCCAGTGAAAAGTAGGGACATTGAGCGACATTGTAGCTAAAAGAGATCGATAAATATTTCCCCAGTCGATGTTAGACCCATTTAAAGTCACATCGAGCCACAATTTATATGTGCCAACATTTGCACCCGACCCCTCAGCCAGTAATCACTGCATTTTATTAGACAGCTGCAGCTTCCTTCACGTCCAAGGGTTTCAAGTCACACTCACCATTCCGCGCGTTTAGCGCCACCATTGATTTCCAGCAGTTACCCCAATGAGAGCCAGCGCCCTTGTCACCCCTAATGTCATGCATCACCCAAACTCTTTGTATCATCATATCTCTTTACATTTGCTTACATAGGGTGTAGTGTTGTAACGATACCAATATTTTGTTACCGGTACCGGTACTAAAAGGATTTTGGTACTTTTCGGTACTTTTCTAAATAAAGGGGACCACAAAAAAATTGCATTATTGGCTTTATTTTAACAAAAAATCTTAGAGTACATTAAACATATGTTTATTATTGCAGTTAAGTCCTAAAATAAAATAGTGAACATACAAGACAACTTGTCTTTTAGTAGTACGTAAGCAAATAAAGGCTCCTAATTAGTCTGCTGACATATGCAGTAACATATTGTGTCATTTATCATTCTATTATTTTGTCAGCATTATTAAGGACAACTGGTAGAACATTTATTATTAATCTACTTTAATAATTAAAGTAGATTAATAATTAATATATCTTTTAACTATTAATAATTAATAGTTAATATCTGCTTACTTTCTCTATTAACATGTTCTGTCTACACTTCTGTTAAAATGTAATAATCATTTATTATTGTAATGTTCGATACTTGACATTAGTTTTGGATGATACCACAACTTTGGGTATTAATCCGATACCAAGTAGTAACAGGATCATACATTGGTCATATTCAAAGTCCTCATGTGTCCAGGGACATATTTCCTGAGTTTATAAACATAATATACATTTAAAAAAAACGAAAGAAGATGTGATGTCAAAAAATATCGACGTAATGATAGTGGCATCGACTAGATACGCTACTGTACTTGGTATCATTACAGTGGATGTTAGGTATAGATCCACCAATGGCGTTTGTTTACATTTTGACGTTGGTGAGCTACGGTGTATAGTGAAGCATGTTTAGTTATTCCTCGTCCTGCAGGGATGATACTTGTAAGAAAAATACTTTATTTGTCGCCATGGAGACCAGGATTAGTGATTTAGAAGTCGCTAACACACTGCCATTCTCCATTTTCTGTCTACACACTGTGTCTGCTTGTAAGTACTCAGTGATTGTGCACTGCCGAACACGCTCGTCTGCTCGTAAACCAGCAACGTCACGACGTTTTCGTATCTCACCGAAAATGATTCATTAGTACCGCGGTACTATACTAATACCGGTATACCGTACAACCCTAATAAAGTGTAAATGTGCTTTGTGTATCTTTATGGGAAACTTTAGTGGTTACAAAAGTGGACAGATGACGTGCGTAACTGTCTCCTTTACTAATTGAATGTATTCATTCTGTTCATAACCCAGAGTTGTGAATAACTCAGCTGATTGTTGAGGTGTTTCGGTGTGTGTGCGTCAACAATAGTGAAATGTGAGGATAAAAACTCAACTTCGGCCACATATTTTGTAAAAACCCTTGTGTGCACATTTTGCAGCTTGCTATAAAACAAGGAGTGATGAGCGATCTGCCAAGCTGCAACAATTTGTCTCCACTTTGTGTTTGATGTCAGTACATTGAGCCCTCAGCATTAAACCCCCCCCCCCTAGTGGGATGCTAAGCTCCATTAATAATACCACAGTCTTTCCGCCAAGCTTGTACGGATTTTTCATCCCAGACAGGCTATAGTACGTACGGGAGGCATGGAGCGATAGAGCTCGGGCGAGCCTAAGATGGATCAGGGAGGAATCGTGTATTATAGCTTCCATATCTACATGCTGACTAGATAGGCAATAGGCTTTGTTTCCTTGAGCGTTTGGAAAGGTCTTCCAGGAAAAAAAAATGTTGAAAGACTTTAAATTGTGTCTTAATTTTGCAGCAGTTGCTTTACAAAGTTAATAAAATGTCGTATGTACAGTCGCCCCTCTTTACTAACGGCTAATTGGTTCCAGAACTGACCGTTGCAAAAAATGTTCCTTTAAGTAGGATTATTATTAATAAATTAATTAATATCTCTTTGCTTATCATTCACAATCCTTATGAGAGACAAGAACACATTTGTATTTTTTTTGTGGTGTACATTAATAATAATAATAATGGATTAGCATACAAATATGTGGGTTAGCACTCTTAACTTTGGACTAGGTCTGTACGGTATACCGGTATTAGTATAGTACCGCGGTACTAATGATTTGTATTCGGTACTATACCGCCGCCTCTGAAAAGTACCAGTCCGCCACCCGCCCGCGTTCCCGTTGTCGTCACATCGTGTCATTGCTGGTTTACAAGCAGACGAGCATGTTCGGCAGCGCACAATCACGGAGTACTTACAAGCAGACACAGTGTGTAGACAGAAAAGGGAAATAGGACGCATTTTGGCTTAAAAACTAGCGATAAAGGTGAAGTTATAACACTGAAACTCAACTTTAAGACATGGCTAGCTAGCTAGCGGCTAAAGTCCAGCCCCAGTCGGCAGTGTTTTAGCTACTTCTAAATCACTAATCCTCGCTTCCATGGCGACAAATAAAATAAGTTTCTTACAAGTATCATCCCTGCAGGACGAGGAATAGCTAAACATGCTTCACTACACACTGTAGCTCACCGGTGTCACAATGTAAACAAACGCCATTGGTGGATCTACACCTAACATCCACTGTAATGATACCAAGTACAGTAGCGTATCTAGTCAATACTACTATGATTACGTCAATATTTTTTGGCATCACATCTTCTTTCGTATTTTTTTAAAATTTATATAATGTTTATAAACTCCGGAAATATGTCCCTGGACACACGATGACTTTGAATATGACCAATGTATTATCTTGTAATGACTTGGTATCGGATTGATACCCAAATTTGTGGTATCATCCAAAACTAACGTAAAGTATCAAACAACAGAAGAATAAGTGTGTGGGAGTCTTGCGCTTCCGGGTTCTTCGGACCACCAATCACGGACATGACAGCTGCGTTCATGGTTCTGAACAATGATTTATTTTGTAATATACGTCTCTTTTCGTGCTTTTCAGCCATCGTCTCTGAGTCAGTCTTACCAACTGTCCAACTGTCCTCTCCTTCCCGGCTGCTGCCTTTAACAGAGCGACAGGTGGTTAGATAAGCACGCTGATCTCGAAGCCGGTCCTGGCACACCCCGCTTCGTTGCAGGTCCGCAGGCCACGCCTCCCCCCCACAAAGTGATTATTACATTTTAACAGAGGTGTAGACAGAACATGTTAAAAGAGAAAGTAAGCAGATATTAACAGTAAATGAACAAGTAGATTAATAATCCATTTTCTACCACTTGTTCTTAATAATGTTGACAAAATAATAGCATGATAAATGACGCAATATGTTACTGCATAGGTCAGCAGACTAATTAGGAGCCTTTGTTCGTTTACTTACTAATAAAAGACAAGTTGTCTTGTATGTTCACTATCTTATTTAAGGACAAACTTGCAATAAGAAACATATATTTAATGTACCGTAAGATTTTTTTTGTTAAAATAAAGCCAATAATGCAATTTTTTGTGGTCCCCTTTATTTAGAAAAGTACAGAAAAGTATCTAAATAATTTTGGTACCGGTACCAAAATATTGGTATCAGGACAACACTACCTTGGACCATTGCAGGCATGTAAACAATATGTTTGTTTTATTTACCTTATGTGGTGGTTGTTTTATGTGGTATGACTTACACATTAACACACTGATGACCAGACTCTGCTCTTTGTCTGCCAGTCACACACACACACACCCGCAGTCCCAGAGGACTCACACACACACACACACACACACACACTCGCAATCAATAGAATTGTTTGTCCAGCAACATATCCCCCTCCCACACACGGGCGTGCATCCCCCGCCCCGCTCGCCGTCCAAACCGATCGAGCCTCCGACCAGTCTCCTGGCAGTTGATACGCTGAAGGTATCGATTCCTCCATATTAAAGTGGTGTCCATGAAAAGCCTCAGGCAGCAGCAGAAGGGGAATAAAGAAGGCAGGAAGATGGGAGTGAAGAGGGCGACGATGTGAGGCGTGGTATATTAAAGAGCGAACTACAGGAGATAAGTGGAGATGGAGGGAAGCGCAGGAAGAGGAAGAAGCCTCTGATGGTACTCAAAAAGATGCATGTCAGCTTTGAGCGAGGCCTACATTTTCAAAGCGCGCTCTGGCCTTTGAAATGTTAACAAGCAGAATGAGTTGGTTGGTGTCATGGCTGTTGAGCTTCTGTGTTGATTATTCAAATAGTCGAATAGTAGGATGACATTTGAGCTCTCAGTGATGAAGCGTTTGATTATCATTCGGAAAGACAATGATATCGTGTGAGCTCATCTTCGGCTGGTCTTTCATGAATTTGGTATTCTAGGAAATGTCACCCAGTAATATTTAACTGCTCTGTGGCCTGGAAATGTGAACTCATCAATAGACTTAAGGCCTACTGAAATGAATTTTTTAAAATTTAAACGGGGATAGCAGATCCATTCTATGTGTCATACTTGATCATTTCGTGATATTGCCATATTTTTGCTGAAAGGATTTAGTAGAGAACAACGACGATAAAGTTTGCAACTTTTGGTTGCTGATAAAAAAAAGCCTTGCCTATACCGGAAGTAGCGTGAC
This sequence comes from Entelurus aequoreus, assembly GCF_033978785.1. Classification (NCBI taxonomy): domain Eukaryota; kingdom Metazoa; phylum Chordata; class Actinopteri; order Syngnathiformes; family Syngnathidae; genus Entelurus; species Entelurus aequoreus. The sequence continues at coordinate 56,109,262 of NC_084743.1, read as the reverse complement.
GTCACAGGAGGAAGGACTCCTCACATTTCCCCATTGTTTACAATGCAGCGAAAGAGATTCGGACCGAGAAAGCGACGATTACCCCATTAATTTCAGCGAGAATGAAAGATTTGTGGATGAGGAAAGAGAGTGAAGGACTACAGTGCAGTGCAGGACCTATCTTTTTTCGCCCTGACCGTAACTTAGGTACAAGGGTTCATTGGATTCCACACTTTCTCCTTTTTCTATTGTGGATCACGGATTTGTATTTTAAACCACCTCAGATACTATATCCTCTTGAAAATGAGAGTCGAGAACAGGAAATGGACATTCACAGTGACTTTTATCTCCACGACAATACATCGGCGAAGCTCTTTAGCTACTGAGTTAATGTGATAGCATCGGGCTTTACTGCAGATAGAAACAAAATAAATAAACCCCTGACTGGAAGGATAGACAGAAGATCAACAATACTATTAAACCATGGACATGTAAATACACGGTTAATAATTTCCAGCTTGGCGAAGCTCAACAATGCTGTTGCTAACGACGCCATTGAAGCTAACTTAGCTACGGTGCGGCGGCGGGCGTTGTAGCTTTCGAAGACACCCCGGCCGCCATCAGAGTCGGCAAGAAACATATATTTCCCCAAAGTTACATACGTGACATGCACATAGCGACACGCACGTACGGGCAAGCGATCAAATGTTTGGAAGCCAAAGCTGTACTCACGGTAGTGCGTCTGCTATCCATCTCAAAGTCCTCCTGGTTGTGTTGCTGTAGTCCGCCGCTAATACACCGATCGCACCTACAGCTTTCTTCTTTGCAGTCTCCATTGTTCATTAAACAAATTGCTAAAGATTCACCAACACAGATGTCCAGAATACTGTGGAATTTTGGGATGAAAACAGAGCGTTTTGTATTGGATTCAATGGGTCCGTATACTTCCGTATCAACCATTGACGTCACGCGCATACGTCATCATACATAGACGTTTTCAACCGGAAGTGTGGCGGGAAATTTAAAATTACACTTTATAAGTTAACCCGGCCGTATTGGCATGTGTTGCAATGTTAAGATTTCATCATTGATATATAAACTATCAGACTGCGTGGTCGGTAGTAGTGGGTTTCAGTAAGCCTTTAGACTTAGACAAACTTTATTGATCCACAAGGGAAATTGTTCCACACAGTAGCTCAGTTCCAAAGGGTAAGGATGAAAAAGATAATGCAGGTATAAAGTAGACTAAAAATGTACCATAGTAGCAATATATTGGATGTAAATTGGATAAAATTGCTATGGTATGAAAAGGGGTAGGATTGAATAAGCTCTGCTTCTTCCTACTCCTTTTCGGACGTGATGTAGTGAAACAACTGGAAACGTGTGATACATTCCATTGCATCGTATGCATGTTCGAAATAAACTGAAACTGAACTGAACTGAAAACCATATATCACCGCATATGTCAGCAGCCAATTTAGGCGCCTTTGTAACCCCTTTTGAAATAGTTATATTATCATTAGAGATGTCCGATAATGGCTTTTTTGCAGATATCCGATATTCCGATATTGTCCAACTCTTAATTACCGATTCCGATATCAACCGATACTTATATATACAGTCGTTGAATTAACACATTATTATGCCTAATTTTGTTGTGATGCCCCGCTGGATGCATTAAACAATGTAACAAGGTTTTCCAAAATAAATCAACTCATGTTATGGAAAAAAATGCCAAAATGGCACTGCCATATTTATTATTGAAGTCACAAAGTGCATAATTTTTTTTAACATGCCTCAAAACAGCAGCTTGGAATTTGGGACATGCTCTCCCTGAGAGAGCATGAGGAGGTTGAGGTGGGCGGGGTTGAGGTGGGGGTATTGGGGGCAGCGGGGAGTGTATATTGTAGCGTCCCGAAAGAGTTAGTGCTGCAAGGGGTTCTGGATATTTGTTCTGTTGTGTTTATGTAGTGTTACGGTGCGGATGTTCTCCCGAAATGTGTTTGTCATTCTTGTTTGGTGTGGGTTCACAGTGTGGTGCATATTTGTAACAGTGTTAAAGTTGTTTATACGGTCACCCTCAGTGTGACCTGTATGGCTGTTGACCAAGTATGCTTTGCATTCACTTGTGTGTGTGAAAAGCTGTAGATATTATGTGATTGGACCGGCACGCAAAGGCAGTGCCTTTAAGGTTTATTGGCGCTCTGTACTTCTCCCTACGTCCGTGTACACAGCGGCGTTTTAAAAAGTCATACATTTTACTTTTTGTAACCGATACCGATTATTTTGAAACCGATACCGATAATTTCCGATATTACATTTTAAAGCATTTATCGGCCGATAGTACCGGCAGTCCGATATTATCGGACATCCTTAATTATCATTTATATGCGATGTGTATCGTTATCGCATGAGACGGCAATATATATTGTGGTATAGGTTTAAGGCCATATCGCCCATCCCTAGTCTGTATTACTTTATTTAACTTTGTTTAGCTATCGTCCACGTCCCAAATCGTGATGCATCAAAGAATCCAGTGTGAATGGTGGTTTGTAAATACACTATATTGCCAAAAGTAGTTGGCCACCCATCCAAATGATCAGAGTCCTAATCACTTGGCCCGGTCCACAGGTGTATAACATCAAGCAATTAGGCATGGAGACTGCCGCTCTCAGGAGCTCAGTGATTTCCAGCCTGGAACTGTCATAGGATGCCACCTGTGCAACAAATCCAGTCAAGAAATTTCCTCGCTCCTAAATATTACAAAGTCAGCTGTCGGCTTTATTATAAGAACATGGAAGAGTTTGGGAACAACAGCAACTCAGCCACGAAGTGGTAGGCCATGTAAACTAACAGAGAGGGGTCAGCTGATGCTGAAGCGCATAGTGTAGAGAGGTCCAAACTTCATGTGACCTTTCAATTAGCCCACGTACAGTACGCAGAGAGCTTAATGGAATGGGTTTCCATGGCCGAGCAGCTTCATCTAAGCCATACAGTACCTAGTCCAATGCAAAGCGTCGGATGCAGTGGTGTAAAGCAGTGGAGACGCGTTCTCTGGAGTGTTTAATCATGCTTTTCCATCTGGCAATCTGATGGACGAGTCTGGGTTTGGAGCTTGCCAGGAGATCGGTACAATTCGGACTGCATTGTGCCGAGTGTGAAATTTGGTGGAGGAGCAATTATGGTGTGGGGTTGTTTTTCTGGAGTTGGGCGTGGCCCCTTAGTTCCAGTGAAAGGAACTTTGAATTCTCCAGGATACCAAAACTTTTTGGACAATTCCATGCTCCCAGCCTTGTGGGAACGGTTTGGAGCGGGCCCCTTCCTCTTCCAACATGACTGTGCACCAGTCCACAAAGCAAGGTCCATAAAGACATGGATGACAGAGTCTGGTGTGGATGAACTTGACTGGCCTGCACAGAGTCCTGACCTGAACCCGATAGAACACCTTTGTGATGAATTAGAACGGAGACTGAGAGCCAGGCCTTCTCGACCAACATCAGTGTGTGACCTCACCAATGCGCTTTTAGAAGAATGGTCGTAAATTCCTACAAACACACTCCGCAACCTTGTGGACAGCCTTCCCAGAAGAGTTGAAGCTGTAATAGCTGCAAAAGGTGGACCCACATCATATTGAACCCTATGGGTTAGGAATGGGATGGCACTTCAAGTTCATATGTGAGTCAAGGCACGTGGCCAAATACTTTTGGCAATAAAGTGTATGTGCCCTGCGATTGGCTGTTGACCACTCCAATGTGCAGCCTGCCTCTTGCCCTAAGTCAGCTGGGATAGGCTCCATCTTACCTGTGACCCTAATGAAGATGAGCGGTATAGAACATTGACGGTTCTCACCTGTTTTGTCCCAGCAGCTGTAAAGTCGGGTTCAAAGCAACACATTGTTTGACTATTTGTACTATTTTTTTAACTAAATTCCCAGGAGGATACGCTCCTCCTTCTCGGCTTGACTCTCCCAAAATATTCTCCTGTGTTTTGCTACACCAGGGCATCCTCTAAACCAAGTAAAAAAAAACAAAAAACAGCAGCTGAGCAATTATGTAATTAGAGCCTGACCTCTCGAAGACGTGGCGGGAAAAAAATTGCTGTTTTTGTCGAGGTGTTTAAAACATTAGTCGGTTCGAAGGGGAGGCGCGTCTTCCCTCTAATGGGCAGCACGTGTGACTCCTCACTCATCAGCTGTTCGCCTCTTCTGCCTTCCTTCCCTTTGCTTTGTCTCTCACACGCCACAAACGCACGTTCATTTCCTCTTTTTCATTGTAAAACTCTTTTCTTTTTGTGGAGGGGAAGGAGGAGGCGTGATTGCCAGCCATATGGCAGCGCCAGGGGCGTCCTGCAGCAGATGTGCTTGGCATTGGGGCTCTGCTCCGTCAAGCGAACGCCTAAACATACACACGCACACGCGATCACACACACACACGCACACACACACATGCATACCAAGGCACACAACGAGGCCTATGTTAACAAGGAGGAGGTCACTGACAGAGCACACTCTAAGCCTGGGGTGTCCAAAATGTGGCCCGGGGCCCATTTTTTCAACGGCCTGTGGCACATTCGAAAAAATATCAATACTTAAAAAAAGTTGAAATGTTGACGATAATAACACAAAACTGACTGCGGACTGTTTTTTTTACTTTAAAACTGTCATGTGTACAGAGGGAAGAAGACGGCACAGACAGGAGGGATGGCTTATAAGCTCTATTTATTTATATATATATACTATATATATATAAATAAAAAAATAATAATATGGTAACACTTTAGTATGGGGAACATATTCACCATTAATTAGTTGCTTATTAAAGTAACAAAGACTTAATTTAGAGTTATTTGGACACTAGGGGAACATATAAGGGTTAGGGTTAGGGTTAATAATAAGCAATAATTCTGTGGTTATTGAGGGAAGACTCTTAGTTAATGGCTTACTGGTTGTATAATAAGGCCATGCAGAATAAGGCATTAATAAGTACTTAATAATGACTAATTAAGAGCCAATATGTTACTAGTTTGCATGTTAATAAGCAACTAATTAATTGTGAATATGTGTTCCCCATACTAAAGTGTTACCCATATGGGGAAGTTTCTCTCCTCCGAGTTTCTCGGACCACCAAGCACTGACATGACAGTTCTGTTTCAGGGTTTAGAACTCTGTTTTATTTTCCAATAGTTCAGTCTCTCAGGTGCTTTTCAGCAATTGTCTTTTTCTGGCTGTCTCTCGCTCTCGCTCTCACTCCAGTTCCACCACCATTCTCTCCTCCCCGGCTGCTGCCTTTTTAACAGAGCGACAGGTGATTAGATAACCAGGTCCAGGTGGGCCATCTACGCACCTGTCGCTGATCTCGAAGCCGGTGCTGGCACACCCTGTTTCGCTGCAGGTCCGCAGGCCACGCCCCCCTCCACACCATAATATTAATAAACAAGGGTATGGAGTGTGACTAAGCCAAAAGGGTGTGTATGCGTGCGACTATGTGTGTGAGTTAACTGCTGTGTGTTACCGGAGTGTTGAGCGAGAGGCGGAAGTCCCGGAGGGGAAAAACAGGCTCGAAAGGTCCGTGAGACAGGCAGGTAGTCGGGGCAATAGTGAGGCGTCAAAAGTCTGTGTCCAGGCGGTAGGTCGAGATCAAAGAGGCAGCCAGGGAAGCAGAGGGAATACGGGTGAGAAGAGACGCACCGCTCGTGATGCGGGAACGGAGGTACGCTGCAAGGAGGGCCACAAGGTGGACACGAGACAATTGAACACGACGGGGGAGAAAACACAGAGAGAGAAAGATTGTAGAGAGCTTGCTAGGTTCGGCTTGCTGTACAGGACAGGTCGCTACGTTCTGGCGCGGGATAGCAGGTTGTGCAGGGTTATGAAGGCAAGTCCTCTGATCAGTGACAGGTGCGCTGATTGCTGGCGATTGATTGCAGCTGCTTGCTGCAGCCGGACTGACACGCGCCCGGCGCGCTCCCGAAGATGCGCCCAGCGCAGCGCACACATGAATGCGTGCTGGTGTGCGCTCGGGCCGTGACAAAAACATGTCTAAAATATATAACCTATAAAGTATTGGCTTTTAAAATGGAAAGTATGATTTCAGTGGCCCTCAGTTTGTTCATATTATGATTTTTGTCGACATTTCAAACATTTCCTTGTGGTCTACATAACATCTAATGGTGGTTCTTTCAAGCCGCTGTCTGACTATCTCTTCAGGATGCGCCTTTTTTTGAGTGGTCTCATTTACGTGACTCCACTCTGACTGAGTCTTCTCCTCGCCATCTTTGTTGTAGTTTTAGTGCTTCCATGACAGATACAAGATATAAGTTCGAACTAGTGTTGTCCCGATACCAATATTTTGGTAGCGGTACCGGTACCAAAATTATTTCGATACTTTTCGGTTCTTTTCTAACTAAAGGCACCACAAAAAATTGCATTATTGGCTTTTTTTTTAACAAAAAATCTTACGGTACAATAAATATATGTTTCTTATTGCAAGTTTGTCCTTAAATAAAATAGTGAACATACAAGACAACTTGTCTTTTAGTAGTAAATAAACAAACAAAGGCTCCTTATTTAGTCTGCTGACATATGCAGTAACATATTGTGTCATTTTCCATTCTATTATTTTGTCAAAATTATTAAGGACAAGTGATAGAAAATGAATTATTAATCTACTTGTTTATTTACTGTTAATATCTGCTTACTTTCTCTTTTAACATGTTCTATCTACACTTCTGTTAAAATGTATTAATCATTTATTCTTCTGTTGTTTGGATGCTTTACATTAGTTTTGGATGATACCACAAATTTGGGTATCAATCCGATACCAAGTAGTTACAGGATCATACATTGGTCATATTTAAAGTCCTCATATGTCCAGGGACATATTTCCTGAGTTTATAAACGTAATATGAATTTTTTTTAAACTAAAGAAGATGTTGTGATGCCAAAAAATATCGACGTAATCATAGTAGTATCGACTAGATACACTCCTGTACTTGGTATTATTACAGTGGATGTTAGGTGTAGATCCACCAATGGCGTTTGTTTACATTTTGACGTCGGTGAGCTACGGTGTGTAGTGAAGCATGTTTAGCTATTCCTCGTCCTGCAGGGATGATACTTGTAAGAAACGTACTTTATTTGTTGCCATGGAGGTTAGGATTAGTGATGTAGAAGTAGATAAAACACTGCCGTTGGCGGATGGACGTTAGCCGCTAGCTAGCTAGCCATGTCTTAAAGCACCTCTTCCTGAGGGCGTTTCATTGTTATAACTTCACCTTTTTCGTCAGTTTTTAGGCGAAAATGCGTCCGTTCTCCCTTTTCTGTCTACACACATTTCCTGCTTGTAAGTACTCTGTGATTGTGCACTGCCGAACATGCTCCTTTGCTCGTAAAACCAGCAATGACACAACGTAACGACGACGGGGGAACCGGACCGGTACTTTTCAGAGGCGGTATAGTACCCAATATGATTAATTAGTATTGCGGTACTATACTAATACCGGTATACCGTACAACCCTAATTCAAACTATATGCTACTTTGTATTAGAAATGGCAACAGCGGAGGATGCATGTGCATGTATGAACCAGTCTGCCCCACAACAGGAGGATAGCGAAAAAGAAGGCACTTGACTACATAGTCGGACGACAATGGCCGACACACGCAAATGCCTTCGGGTAAATTGATACTATATATGGATAATCCGGTGACGTGATGTCACAGGTTTTGCAAATTCCAAACGGTCCGTTTGGCGGAAGTATGAAGGAAGGCAAGATTGTTTTATTAATATCCCTGCAATGCGTCCACACTTTGATTTCAAATGTTCGGGACTTATGCAGATCCTAAATACACAACAGCAGGTACCAATTAAAAAAGTTTTGCATAATAGGTGTCCTTTAAGTGATAGCAAAAAGACCTGTCAAGTGTATTGTGGTTATCTTTTGCCTTAATTCACATTAGCTTCGTTTTTATCTTAAATAATAATTGAAGCTGTCAATTTACAGTACGGTAGGACCTCAACTTGCGAGCTTATTTGGTTCGGTGACGGAGCTCTTAATTTAAAACACTTTTATCTCAAATCTCTGTCTCCGATTGAAATTAATTGAAATACATTTAATCTGTGCTTTGCGCCACCCTTCAAAAAAAACAAAAGAGCACAATTTTAACAACTAACGTGTCTTAAAAAGAACAACTTTTAGATAAGAAATATTGTATAAAAACAATGTAATATAATGCACTTCTGACAATTACAGTAGTTTTAGGAAGTAATGGGTTATACTTGTATAGCGCTTTTCTACCTTCAAGGGACTCAAAGCGCTTTGACACTATTTCCACATTCACCCATTCACGCACACATTCACCCACTGATGGCAGGAGCTGCCATGCAAGGCCCTAACCACGACCAGGAACCCTCAAGTTGCTGGCACGGCCGCTCTACCAACCGAGACACGCCGTCCCCTAAGTAATGTAATACTGATATACAGCATTTACCTTGGAGAGTGGACTTTACGAGGTTCATTCTGACATTTGCTACGCCAACTAATGGAGAGGATGCTTGTAACTCAAATTTTAGCTTGCAACTTAAAGCATAATAATTAACAGAGACAGCTCTATTGTCAAAACACTCTTGAGTGGATGTACCACTGTATGTATTAACATTGCATATGGAATTAATACCCATGCCATTGATAAACATTATGGATCAATAGGGTGACAAAATTTGATTTTTGATACCTTTTGCATTTCATATGGGTGTGCTGGAAAGCTGTTGCCATCCACTGATGATTGAACAGGTCTTATTTCAGTTTGCAACCTCACTTTGTATTTATTTTTTAATGTTGTTTTTGCAGTTGCCAAGTGCTTTCAGACTACTAACTCAGCATATTTGTGGTTTTTTTCCTGAGCTTTTTTTTTTTTTTTGCTGAATAGCAAAAGAATGATGGAGATGTCCGTTCCAGTGCGGTTAAATTTCTCTTTTCATCCCCTTTGAATGAAATCAAATGTAAATTTAGGCCGGGGTGCCGGATGAAAAAAGCCAATGTGCTCCCAGTGTTTGCTGAGCCAGCATTTGACCTCAGTCAAACGTTGCAAAGCAGAATAAGTCAGAAAACATCTCCATGTTGGCCAATACCTCAAATTGAAAAGAATCCAGCATAACATCAACAATCTTACATACTGTTAACTTTTTTCAGGTTTACTCTTCAATTTCCGTTCCAAATTTGTTGCAGTTGGTTATTTTCAGTTAGGATGGCTTTTATTATTGCATTGCATGTGTCAATCCTGCTACTATTTTCCATATATATATATATATATATATATATATATATATATATATATATATATATATATATATATATATATATATATATATATATATATATATTATATATATATATATATATATATATATATATATATATATATATATATATATATATATATATATATATATATATATATATATACAGTCGTTGTCATGGCTGTCTTGAGTTTCCAATAATTTCTACAACTCTTTTTTTTTTTTGTGATAGTGATTGGAGCACATACTTGTTGGTCACAAAAAACATTCATGAAGTTTGGTTCTTTTATAAATTTATTATGGGTCTACTGAAAATGTGACCAAATCTGCTGGGTCAAATGTATACATACAGCAATATTGATATTTGGTAACATGTCCTTTGGCAAGTTTCACTGCAATAAGGCGCTTTTGGTAGCCATCCACGAGCTTCTGGCAAGCTTCCGGTTGAATTTTCGACCACTCATCTTGACAAAATTGGTGCAGTTCAGCTAAATTTGTGGGTTTTCTGACATGGACTTGTTTCTTCAGCATTGTCCACACGTTTAAGTCAGGACTTTGGGAAGGCCATTCTAAAACCTTAATTGTAGCCTGATTTAGCCATTCCTTTACCACTTTTGACGTGTGTTTGGGGTCATTGTCCTGTTGGAACACCCAACTGCGCCCAATACCCAACCTCCGGGCTGATGATTTTAGGTTGTCCTGAAGAATTTGGAGGTAATCCTCCTTTTTCATTGTCCCATTTACTCTCTGTAAAGCACCAGTTCCATTGGCAGCAAAACAGGCCCAGAGCATAATACTATTAATTTTAGTTTCATCTGACATCACATGGACAAAGATAAGACTTTCTGGAGGAAAGGTCTGTGGTCAGATGAAACAAAAATGGAGCTGTTTGGCCACAATACCCAGCAATATGTTTGGAGGAGAAAAGGTGAGGCCTTTAATCCCAGGAACACCATTCCTACCGTCAAGCATGGTGGTGGGAGTATTATGCTCTGGGCATGTTTTGCTGCCAATGGAACTGGTGCTTTACAGAGAGTAAATGCGAAAATGAAAAAGTTAAAGTTAAAGTACCAATGATTGTCACACACACTAGGTGTGGGGAAATTTGTCCTCTGCATTTGACCCATCCCCTTGTAAGGAGGATTACCTCCAAATTCTTCAGGACAACCTAAAATCATCAGCCCGGAGGTTGGGTCTTGGGCGCAGTTGGGTGTTCCAACAGGACGATGACCCGAAACACACGTCAAAAGTGGTAAAGGAATGGCTAAATCAGGCTAGAATTAAGGTTTTAGAATGGCCTTACCAAAGTCCTGACTTAAAAGTGTGGACAATGCTGAAGAAACAAGTCCATGTCAGAAAACCAACAAATTTAGCTGAACTGCACCAATTTTGTCAAGAGGACTGGTCATAAATTCAACCAGAAGCTTGCCAGAAACTTGTGGATGGCTACCAAAAGCGCCTTATTGCAGTGAAACTTGCCAATGGTCATGTAACCAAATATTAACATTGCCGTATGTATACTTTTGACCCAGCAGATTTGGTCACATTTTCAGTAGACCCATAATAAATTCATAAAAGAACCAAACTTCATGAATGTTTTTTGTGAGCTCCAATCACTCTATCACAAAAAAATAACAGTTGTAGAAAGTATTGGAAACTCAAGACAGCCATGACATTATGTTCTTTACAAGTGTATGTAAACTTTTGACCACGACTGTATATATATATATGTATATATATATATATATATATATATATATATATATATATATATATATATATATATATATATATATATATATATATATATATATATATATATATATATATATATATATATATATATATGTATATATATATATATATATATATATATATATATATATATATATATATATATATATATATATATATATATATATATATAATCTGTGTATGATATATATATATATATATATATATATATATATATATATATATATATATATATATATATATATATATATATATATATATATATATATATATATATATATATATATATATATGTATATATATATATAATCTGTGTATTATATGTATATATATATATATATATATATATATATATATATATATATATATATATATATATATATATATATATATATATATATATATATATATAATCTGTGTATGATATGTATATATATATATATATATATATATATATATATATATATATATATATATATATATATATATATATATACACAGTATATATATATATATATATAGTCTGTGTATGATCAGTGAAAAAAATAGTTGTGTAAAGCCTAGTAATGTAATTCCTCAAAAAAAGCATCCACAGCTGTCAAGTAATGAAATTATAAGATTTTTCTTTTCCCATATTGTCAGTACATCATTATAGTTACAGAAAAAGTTTGATGGATGTAGGAAAAAACTAAAAAATGTTTGTTAAAAAACAGATTGAAATTGGCTTTTGCAGGTAATCAATGGTGTGTGTTGCTTCTGCCCCAAATGGTTAATACATCACTCGGCTTGTCGTCTGTCACAGCGGAGTCAGCACTATGCAGCTGTCCACAAGAGAGGCTTTTAAACTTTAGGGTCACCGGGGCAAAAAAAAAGTTTGGTGGAAACGTGGTGTTCGTAAATGTGTGCCAGCTGGTGAAGCCAAGTCACTGACTCCTCAGTCATTTCAAATAAAGTTTGACAAGACAGATCATGCATTCAGTGAATACATGTTTTTTACTCTTCTGGAAGGGATGTCAGATGGCAACCCCTGTCAGAGGAAAGCGGGGCAGATGGAAAGACGGAAGCACCAAAAGGTCATTAATCGCATGACAGTTACACTACTGACCCATAGACGTTTGGCTTTTGGGGTCCTTGTGCTGCACAATTCCAGTCTGAATGATGTCCTGCTGTCTTCAGACAACTGAAGAGTCCAGGCATCCCACTTCTGTCAGCACTTATCCCTCTCTGATACTTGTGGACAGATGGCTTGTTAACAAGCTAAAAAAAAAGGACATTTTAACTAATTTGATCCTGTTCTGTCTCCCTGTAATGTTTGTCTGATTTTGAAGGGGATTGTGCTGAAAATTTTAATTTCCCCTCAGGGATTAATAAAGTATTTCTGATTGTGATTCTGAACAAAGCTGAGAGTGAATGTCTCGCCATGACACTTTGAAGTCATGTCGTTATATACACAGACACTATAACACCTTTTGTTCCAACATTGCTCTTAATATGAGTTCACCTGTATTTTAGTTTAATACAAAACATGAAGGGTCTGATTTACTAAAGGTTTGTGTGTACTAAAATATTTGCAGACTTGAGGAACTGCACTTTTTTAGCTATCGTTCAACATTTTTATGAAAGACATGACGAGGGATGGAATTTTTTCATGCATTCTAACTTTTAAATACAGCAGAGTAAATGTGAGGTTCTCTATTCCGCCCGTAAACTGTTATGTAGTAGGAGGAGTAGACGGCACAAACAACAAGGGAGTCGTATTTAGCGCTATGATTTATCATATGTATATATACAATATATATATATATATATATATATATATATATATATATATATATATATATATATATATATATATATATATATATATATATATATATATATATATATGTATATAATAACAAAAAAATAATATTATATGGTATGGAGTGTGACAAAATCCAAGAGAGTGTATGGTGTGTGCGACTATGTATGAATTAAAGGCCTACTGAAACCCACTACTACCGACCACGCAGTCTGATAGTTTATATATCAATGATGAAATCTTAACATTATAACACATGCCAATACGGCCGGGTTAACTTATAAAGTGACATTTTAAATTTGCCGCTAAACTTCCGGTTCGAAACGCCTCTGAGGATGACGTATGCGCGTGACGTAGACCGGGGAACACGGGTATGCCTTCCACATTGAAGCCAATACGAAAAAGCTCTGTTTTCATTTCATAATTCCACAGTATTCTGGACATCTGTGTTCGTGAATCTGTTTCAATCATGTTCATTGCATTATGGAGAAGGAAGCTGGGCAAGCAAAGAAGAAAGTTGTCGGTGCGAAATGGACGTATTTTTCGAACGTAGTCAGCCACAACAGTACACAGCCGGCGCTTCTTTGTTTACATTCCCGAAAGATGCAGTCAAGATGGAAGAACTCGGATAACAGAGACTCTAACCAGGAGGACTTTTGACTTCGATACACAGACGCCTGTAGAGAACTGGGACAACACAGACTCTTACCAGGATTACTTTGATTTGGATGACAAAGACGCAGACGTGCTACTGTGAGTATGCAGCTTTGGCTTCTAAACATTTGGTCGCTTGACCGTATGTGCGCAACTTTTTTTTGCGTATGTACGTAACTTTTTAAAAATATATACGCTTTATGAACCTTGGGTTAGGTGAACGGTCTTTTGGGCTGAGTGATTGTGTGTGTTGATCAGGTGTTTGAGTTGTATTGGCGTGTTCTATGGAGCTAGGAGCTAGCATAGGAGCTAGGAGCTAGCATAACACGTACCGTACCGTACGTGCGCGTCACGTACGTAACTTTTTAAAAATATATAAGCTTTATGAACCTTGGGTTAGGTGAACGGTCTTTTGGGCTGAGTGATTGTGTGTGTTGATCAGGTGTTTGAATTGTATTGGCGTGTTCTATGGAGCTAGGAGCTAGCATAGGAGCTAGGAGCTAGCATAACACGTACCGTACCGTACGTGCGCGTTACGTACGTAACTTTTTAAAAATATATAAGCTTTATGAACCTTGGGTTAGGTGAACGGTCTTTTGGGCTGAGTGATTGTGTGTGTTGATCAGGTGTTTGAATTGTATTGGCGTGTTCTATGGAGCTAGGAGCTAGCAGAGGAGCTAGGAGCTAGCATAACAAACACGCAGGTGTTATTATGCAGGATTAATTTGTGGCATATTAAATATAAGCCTGGTTGTGTTGTGGCTAATAGAGTATATATATGTCTTGTGTTTATTTACTGTTGTAGTCATTCCCAGCTGAATATCAGGTCACCCCCGGCTCTCACAGCATCTTCCCTATCTGAATAGCTTCAACTCCCCACTAGTCCTTCACTTGCACTTTACTCATCCACAAATCTTTCATCCTCGCTCAAATTAATGGGGAAATTGTCGCTTTCTCGGTCCGAATCTCTCTCACTTCATGCGGCCATCATTGTAAACAATAGGGAACTTTGCGTATATGTTCGTCGTTGTTCTATACTAAATCCTTTCAGTAAAAATATGGCAATATCGCGAAATGATCAAGTATGACACATAGAATAGATCTGCTATCCCCGTTTAAATGAAAAAAAATCATTTCAGTAGGCCTTTAACTGTTGAGAGTTACCATAAATGTTGAGCGAGAGGCATGTCCAAAAGGGGGCAGGGCAGGCTCATAGATCCGTGAAACAAGCAGGAAGTCAGGGGCTAAGCGGGGCGTAGAAGGTCCGTGTCCAAGCGGGAGGTCGAGGAAACAAGGAAAAAGACTAGACACTCAGCTCGTCAACCAAGTATTAGTTATATTGTTATAATAATCTCTAATGCAGACCAACTACCGTATATCACCAAATAGTAGCCCGGGCGTTTATTTCACAAAATCGATTTTGGAGACAGGCGTTTAAAAGAAGCAGGCGGTTATTTGCACAAGGCTTTTATTTATTTTTGCACCAGTCTGCACCAAGCCTTTATTTGGTTACAATGGTTACTGTCGAGTATTTTTTTTTTCGTACAAAAAACTTTAAATGTAAAAGTTATCATAAACATACAAACAAAAAAACAAAAGATCGACATGAGGTAGGCTATCAAAAGACAAGAGATCAACAAGGCCTCAACATGGCAGTATTGCAACAATTGTCAAATAGAATACCAATACTAAAAATAAATAAACTTTTTAAATACAGCAGCCTACTGGGAAAAATAAAATTATGGTACCAAGTACTCAAGTATAAAACCCACCATCAAAACAGAACAATAATACTGTCACTTAAATAAAATAAAGGCTACAGTACTCCAAGTTTTAAATAAAACAGCATACAAGAAAAATACAATTATGGTACCAAGTACTCTATAAAACCATCAAAACAATAATACTGCAGCAAACGCAACCCCAGTAGCATTTTAATCTAAATTATGCAAATAACAGCCCATGGGCGGCTATTTGGACATAGGCGGTTATTAGGAAGAGGCGGTTAATTCACAAAATGGGGTCAGACCCCGGGCGGCTATTAGGAAATGGGCGGTTATTTGCCCAAGGGCGGTTATTTGCCCAAGGGCGTTTATTTGGTAGTATACGGTATTTTTAGCGGCGCTGTGGTCACAAGCCTGTGTACAATTTCGACATGATCGACTGGCGAGGTGTTTCCTCGCTTCCTTGCTCCCTGGACGTTTATTGTAGATCATAAATCATGCATCTCACCTGGACAGAAGCAGTCTGAGAACGTATTCCGACAAGTTGGTACACTTTGCAAGCCGTTAAGGGACTCGGAAATGGCGAGAACGACACGAAAAGACGCTTGGTCCCTTGATCGTCAGAACGGCCACCATACCGGGAGTAAAACATAAAAATATAACTATTTATCACAGACAGACTGATTTACTAAACTAGAAAGTGATTGCGGCAACATTGGTGCTCCCGGTGCAAAATGAGACGATGGACAGACGCGACTCCTTCGTCCTACGCGTGTGTGCAACATATTTCGATTGACATAAATAACAAATATTAGACATATTGTCTATTCAGCAACATCCTTTTATAATTCTATACTGTCATTTAAGGGTCTGAACCGTTGTTGAGTGTCTGTGCTGTCTGGAGCTCGGCAGAGTAACCATGTAATACTCTTCCATATCAGTAGGTGGCAGCAGGTAGCTAATTGCTTTGTAGATGTCGGGAACGACGACGATGGTTTGTAGTGATCACAATATGCAGACGACAGCGGTCAAAAGCTATCTAATGCTTAAACCAAAAATAAACAAAAGGTCAGTGCCGCTAAGAAAAGGCATTGAAGGTTAGGGATGGCTAACAAAACTAAAACTGAACTGGCTACAAAGTAAACAAAAACAGAATGCTGGACAACAGCAAAGACTTACAGCGTGTGGAGCAGAGACGGCGTCCACAAAGTACATCCGCAATGAAAATGACCATCAACAATGTCTCCACAAAGACCGATAGCGTCTGCACAACTTAAATAATCTTGATTGCCAAAACAGAGCAGGTGCGGGGAATATCGCTCAAAGGAAGACATGGAAATGCTACAGGAAAATACCAACAAAACAGGAAAAGCCACCAAAATAGGAGCGCAAGACAAGAACTAAAACACTACACACAGGAAAACAGCAAAAAACTCCAAATAAGTCAGGGCGTGATGTGACAGGTCGTGACAGTACCCCTACTTTGAGAGAAGAGCTATAGTGATGCATGGTTGGTTATGGTTTAAAGTCATATCCAACAATTGCAAGAATTACTTTTTATTGTCAATATCAACTACTGAGTTTCGTTTTTTTATGATTTCCGCTGGTGGTGTGCCTCCGGATTTTTTCAATGAAAAAAATGTGCCTTGGCTCAAAAAAGGTTGAAAAACGCTGTTTTAAGCTATTGAATGACAGAGGCATCCAAACTTTTGTGTTTTGTTAGTTACTCTTTTCTGGCAAATGTCAAGTGGGCTGATTCATATGTTTAGGAATGTTTTTGTTTTTTTTCAAATTGTTGCACATGAAGAAAACAACAAAATGACATATCTTGCCTGAGGAAAAAAACAAAAAAACAAAAAGAAAAACATTGGATTTACAGCCGAGCTGTTGAGAGAAAATGCTTTTAAAGCGCTCCAAACTAGCCAAGTCCACGCCATGTGCAGTATCTTCCCTGGAACAATTATTGGACACATTCATTTTATGTGAAGCGCAGGCACTTCAAGCCTCAGGCCTTTACAGTCCGAGGCTACTGTTACTTCATTCCCATGTGAAATCAGACAAGCACAACAATTCGGATGTGAGGCAGGAGACTACTGTAACACAGAGCATTGCTTGTAGCAAAACTCTTTTGGAAAAAATAAGTGGGAAGTAGAAGCCAACTTGAACTCCCAGTCGTGTATTCAGTGGTTCAGGATCCGCTCATTTGGACTGGGAGAAAGGCACAGCATGTAAAGAACCCCTAACACGGGGGTGAGCAACCCGCGGCTCTAGAGCCGCATGCGGTTCTTTAGCGCCGCCCTAGTGGTTCCCTGGAGCTTTTTCAAAAATGTATGAAAATAAAAAAAAGATGGGGGAAAACTATAATTTTTGTTTTAATAGTTTTTCTGTAGGAGGAAAAACATGACACAAACCTTCCTAACTGTTAGAAATCCCACTATTTATATTAAACATGCTTCTCTGATGAGAGTATTTGGCGAGCGCCGCTTTGTCCTACTAATTTCGGCGGTCTTTGAACTCATTGTAGTTTGTTACAACTTTCTCTGACGCTGCCACTCCTTCTTTGTCTCATTTTGTCCACCAAACTTTTTATGCGGTGAGTTAATGCAGTGTTTTTCAACCTTTTGGAGCTAAGGCACATTTTTGTTCATTGAAAAAATGTGGAGGCACACCACCAGCAGAAAACCTTAAAAATGTAAACTTGGTAGTTGATATTGACAATAAAAAGTAATTGTTGCAATTGTTGGATATGAATTCAAACCATAACGAACCATGCATCACTATAGTTATTGTCTCAAAGTAAGTGTCACGGCCTGTCACATCACGCTGTGACTTATTTGGAGTTTTTTGCTGTTTTCCTGTGTGTAGTGTCTTGCGCTCCTATTTTGGTGGCTTTTCCTGTTTCGTTGGTATTTTCCTGTAGCAGTGTCATGTCTTCCTTTGAGCGCTATTCCCCGCACCTGCTTTGTTTTAGCAATCAAGACTATTTCAGTTGTGCGGACGCTATCCTTCTTTGTGTGGAAATTGTTGATTGTCATGTCATGTACGGATGTACTTTGTGGACGCCATCTGCTCCACACACTTTAAGTCTTTGCTGTCGTCCAGCATTCTGTTTTTCTTTACTTTGCAGCCAGTTCAGTTTTAGTTTCGTTTTCCATAGCCATCCCTAAGCTTCAATGCCTTTTTTAGGGGCACTCGCCTTTTGTTTATTTTTGGTTTAAGCATTAGATACAACGTTTACAAAGCA
The DNA here is from genome assembly GCF_033978785.1 of Entelurus aequoreus. NCBI lineage: Eukaryota > Metazoa > Chordata > Actinopteri > Syngnathiformes > Syngnathidae > Entelurus > Entelurus aequoreus. The sequence goes on along the minus strand of NC_084743.1, from coordinate 56,090,810 downwards.
ATTAGATACCTGTTGCCACCCACTGATATGGAAGGGTATTACACGGTTACTCTGCCGAGCTCTAGACAGCACCGACACTCAACAACAGCTCTTTATTTGCAGACTATAATTACTGGTTTGCATAAAATATTTTTAACCCAAATAGGTGAAATTACCTAATCTTCCACAGCACACCAGACTGTATCTCCGCACAGTGGTTGAAAAACACTGGGTTAAGTGAGCTTTGTTGATTTTATTGACTTGTGTGGAGTGCTAATCCGGCATATTTGGTCACTGCATGACTGCAAACTAATCTGTTTTATGAATGTTTTCGAATACTGTCAAAATGTGTAGAATAAATATTACATAAACATTTCTATTAACGGAAGATTTGCATCAGCCTGCGACACTTAGTCATTTTTAGGGATGTCCGATAATGGCTTTTTGCCGATATCCGATATTCCGATATTGTCCAACTCTTTAATTACTGATACCGATATCAACCGATACTGATATATACAGTCGTGGAATTAACACATTATTATGCCTATTTTGGACAACCAGGTATGGTGAAGATAAGGTCCTTTTTTAAAATTTAATAAAATAAAATAAGATAAATAAATTAAAAACATTTCTTGAATAAAAAAGAAAGTAAAACAATAAAAAACAGTTACATAGAAACTAGTAATTAATGAAAATTAGTAAAATTAACTGTTAAAGGTTAGTACTATTAGTGGACCAGCAGCACGCACAATCATGTGTGCTTACGGACTGTATCCCTTGCAGACTGTATTGATCTATATTGATATATAATGTAGGAACCAGAATATTAATAACAGAAACAAACAACCCTTTTGTGTGAATGAGTGGGGGAGGGAGGTTTTTTGGGTTGGTGCACTAATTGTAAGTGTATCTTGTGTTTTTTATGTTGATTTAATAAAAAACAAAAAAAAACAAACAAAAACGATACCGATAATAAAAAAAACGATACCGATAATTTCCGATATTACATTTTAAAGCATTTATCGACATCTCTAGTCATTTTGATAGTTGACTAATATAGCTAATATAGACACTTACATTTGATTGATTGATTGATTGAGACTTTTATTAGTAGGTTGTCATGTGTTGTCTTCATTATAACACTTATGTAAGGCTTTTAATTTTTGCGGCTCCAGACATATTTGTTTGGTATTTTTGGCTCTTTCAAAACTTTGTGTTGCCGACCCCTGCCCTAACACACAAGCTTCCTAAATTAAATTTGTTTAAAAGTTGCAATATGCTGCACTCTCCCTCCTGCCTTTCCTGTGATAATCACTTCCCCTGCTTTGAGTGAGCAAAGGTTAATCGGGAAGGTAAGCCCAAAAGGGACTCAAACAGAAAAAAAATAACAAATTAGGCCTTTATTTGTCATCATTACTCATTGCTTTAATTAGATTTTGGTGAAGTTATGTAAAGACAAAGGATTAAAAGACAGTATGCACAAAATACAATTTGTAGAAAGTGTCAATACACAAGTCTAATAGCAATTTGTGCCTACAAGACAATTAGCAGGAGGCAGGCAGACAAGGTCACCTCAGGCTAAGTGCTGGCTCCAGAAATAGTTCTCTAGTATTATCTGCTGGCTCTGGCTAGAAGCTTAGACTGCATTTGGGTTAACCTGTTCGTGCAGACAGGGGAGAGAGTGTTAGCATTGTGCCTTTACCTGCAGACGTGTTAAAGAAACTACAGTCGTCACAGACAGCTTGGAGGCTTAGGAAATTATCTGACGCTAAAGCCTTGTGTATACAGTACTCTCGCGTCACGTAACTTGCAGGACCGACGCCTCCTTTCCCCCTCCCCCTGCGTACCTGCCCGCAAGCTATGCAGGCACCTCCCAAAAAATCCTAGCTACGCAAACCACAGAGCTGTGATTGGTCGGAGGGGAGAGAGCAGATTTTGTGATTAAACATTTGCCATTTACCCGGATATTGTGTACTTTATATCACGGTGCTGTTTAAAAATAATTACTGAATGTGTCGTTTTTCAGCTTATTATGTGGTTGTTGAGTCCAGAAGAATTCTCTAAGTATGACACTCTTTTTAACTTTTATTGCAAAAACATCAATGACACATGACCATACACATTAAAGGCCTACTGAAATGAATTTGTTTTATTTCAACGGGGATAGCAGATCCATTCTATGTGTCATACTTGATCATTTCGCGATATTGCCATATTTTTGCTGAAAGGATTTAGTAGAGAACATCGACGATAAAGTTCGCAACTTTTGGTCGCTGATAAAAAAAAGCCTTGCCTGTACCGGAAGTAGCGTGACGTCACAGAATGAAAGGCTCCTCACATTTCCCCATTGTTTACAATGCAGCCAGAGCGATTCGGATCGAGAAAGCGACGATTACCCCATTAATTTGAGCGAGAATGAAAGATTTGTGGATGAGGAACGTGAGAGTGAAGGACTAGAGTGTAGTGCAGGACGTATCTTTTTTCGCTCTGACCGTAACTTGGGTACAATGGTTCATTGGATTCCACACTTTCTCCTTTTTCTATTGTGGATCATGGATTTGTATTTTAAACCACCTCAGATACTATATCCTCTTAAAAATGAGAGTCGAGAACGCGAAATGGACATTCACAGTGACTTTTATCTCCACGACAATACATCGGCGAAGCTCTTTAGCTTAAATGCAGATAGAAACAAAAGAAATAAACCCTTGACTGGAAGGATAGACAGAAAATCAACAATACTATTAAACCATGGACATGTAAATACACGGTTAATGCTTTCCAGGCTGGCGAAGCTCAACAATGCTGTTGCTAACGACGCCATTGAAGCTAACTTAGCAACGGGACCTCTACAGAGCTATGCTAAAAACACTAGTTATCCACCTACGCCAGCCCTCATCTGCTCATCAACACCCGTGCTCACCTGCGTTCCAGCGATCGACGGAGCGACGATCATAGATGCGGTCGGCGGCCCGGAGACGGAGGAAGTCAAGGTGAGTTCGGCGGCTAGCGCGTCTGCTATCCATCTCAAAGTCCTCCTGGTTGTGTTGCTGTAGTCCGCCGCTAATACACCGATCCCACCTACAACTTTCTTCTTTGCAGTATTCATTGTTCATTAAACAAATTGCAAAAGATTCACCAACACAGATGTCCAGAATACTGTGGAATTTTGCGCTGAAAACAGAGCTTTTTGTATTGGATTCAATGGTGTACCAATACTTCCGGTTCAACGATTGACGTCACGCGCATACGTCATCATACATAGACATATCATACATAGACATTTTCAACCGGAAGTTTAGCAGGAAATTTAAAATTGCACTTTATAAGTTAACCCGGCCGTATTGGCATGTGTTGCAATGTTAAGATTTCATCATTGATATATAAACTATCAGACTGCGTGGTCTGTAGTAGTGGGTTTCAGTAGGCCTTTAACACCAGCATGTCGTTAAAAAAAAGTTTTTCAACAGTTTTGTTTATTTTCAATTACTCTTTCTTGTCCCAAGTCCCCAACAACCCATCCTCTGGCCCGACTCCTTCAAGGGTTGCACAGTCCATCTTCATGAATGTATTTGGCCACCTGCCTTGACTCACATATGAACTTGAAGTGCCATCCCATTCCTAACCCAAAGGGTTCAACATGATGTCGGTCCATCTTTTGCAGCTGTTACAGCTTCAACTCCTCTGGGAAGGCTGTCTACAAGGTTGCAGAGTGTGTTTATAGGAATTTTAAACCCAAATGATTTACAGTAAATGAAAAGTTTTTGCTTTTGTTTAGTTATTATGCACTAGCCACTTTATTATTATTTTTTAAATTGTATGTAGCATTCAATACCACACATTCAATACATCATATGATGTATATGCTCAGTGGCCTTGAGGTTAGAGTCTCCGCCTTGAGACTGGAAGGTCGTGAGTTCAAACCCCGGCCGAGTCATACCAAAGACTATAAAAATGGGACCCATTGCCTCCCTGCTTGGCACTCGGCATCAAGGGTTGGAATTGGGGGTTAAATCACCAAAATTATTTCCGAGCGCGGCCACCGCTGCTGCTCACTGCTCCCCTCACCTCCCAAGGGGTGAACATGGGGATGGGTCAAATGCAGAGGATAACTTCACCACATCTAGTGTGTGTGTGACTATCGTTAGGACTTTAACTTTAACTTTACAACAATATTATCAAATTATAAATTCAATAAGATAAGCTTTTTAAAACTTAACTTACTCGCTTGTTACTTGCTATAAAACATTATTTATCGGGTCTGAAAATCGGATGGGATCTGAGGCCAAAAAAATCATATCGAGACATCTCTTATTATTATTATGGTTTTAGTTCACCCATCCAAGCTAATAATAATAATGTTTGGTGTGATGGAATAATGTTAAACACCTGTGGCCGTTATCAGAAAAATGTCTTTGATTTGTAGACATTCTGTGGAACCTATCAATTCCATCTTGTCTTGTGTGTATTTATCCTTGATGGTCAAACACTGCTCATTGTTTTGCATACTCTGCAAGTTTTAGACAGTAGGGTTGTTCATGCATACTTGACTAGCATTTGTCTTAGACCAGGGGTGTCGAAACCTTTTCCACTGAGGGCCGCACACGGAAAAATTAAAGCATGCGGGGGCCATTTTGATATTTTTCATTTTCAAACCATAACAAAATATATGGATTTTGTTTGTTTTTTACCTTTAGGGCTCCCGGGGACCATAAAGGGTCTAAGTCATAAAAATGTTAAAAACAAGTCAAATTATTATTTATCTATTTATTTAACGCTTACAGTAAATCTCTACAGTATATCAACTTAAGGTTGATATAAAGTTAAAAAACAAAGAAAAAGGTTTTATGCCTTTTCTGTCAAAGACAACTTAGTTTTTTATAATAAAACTGAAATATGCAGTATTTCCCCCACTGCCCAAAACATTCAGAAAGCAATGTTTTATGTGAAGTAATTAGAGCCTTAAAAAGATCAATAATGCAGGACACCATTGATTTTAATTCATTATTAATTTGGGGTAATCACATTGAAAAGATAAATAAAATCCCATTAAATATATTTGGGATCCAAAAGGTGCCCCACTCAGAAAGTGATACATTTTTATTATTTTTTTACTTTCAACACTTAAGTTACGAGCTCAACTTCAGATATATCTGTCCATTTTACGTTTGAACTATTATTTTGTTTGTTTTATGCTCTTTTGTCAAATACAACGTTGATGTTTTTGTATGGCAACCACACAATATATGCAATATTTCCCACATAAAAGTGAAATATTTGAAATAATTGGAGCCTTGAATAGGTCAATTATTCATTATAACATTGATTTTTTTTTTTTTTTTGGAGCAATGGAAAAAAAAGAAAAATAAAGAGACAAAAGAAAAAAAAAGCCTGCATGGCAGCTTTGTGTCAACATTGCAACTTTTTCTAGTTAGATTTCACCTCATTCCACTTTTTTTAAAATGTTTTTTTAAATTTTTGCAAAAGCATTTCCAGAATATGTGGCGGGCCGGTAAATAATTAGCCCCGAGCCGCACTTTGGACACCCCTGTCTTAGACACTTAGCACACATTCTTAAAGGTCAAATTGTTCTTGTGGGCTTCATTTGGAAAAAGCAGGGGGTTTGTCACCCAGTTAAAAAAGGACATTAGGATTGCAACTGCCAAAGACCGAATCTTAGCCTTTTGCCAATCATGTCATCTTACTGGCAGATCAGCACGTTTGCCAGCAAGTTAGATTTATCGGCAGACATGGTGACACGTTCGCCAAATTTACAAGTCTGCCAGGAAAGGGAATTACACCAAACACACTCTGTGTGCTATGTGAGGAAGTCGGGTGTTGTTTCTCAGTGTTGTCGTTTGTTTCTGCTGTATATAACCTGGGTAAGCATGCACACTGTGTTTAGATTAGGGATGAATAGTTGTGATTAGTGTACACCGCAGAAGGTGCTTCTTGGTACTGCTATGTTTCTGAACGTGGTGTGTGAGTGGGGCTGCATGTGCTGAGCCATCTGTTCTTTGCTTTATCAGTATTCTTCCAGTGCCCAGGTTTATCTGTGCATGAGGGCAGTCGCCTACTTTAACCTTCAGCTCACTCACTTTACTCAGTCGGGCACGATGGAATAATGTTAAACACCCGTGGCCGTTATCAGAAAAATGTCTTTGATTTGTAGACATTCTATGAAACCTATCAATTCCATCTTGTCTTGTGTGTATTTATCCTTGATGGTCAAACACTGCTCATTGTTTTGCATAATCTGCAAGTTTTAGACAGTAGGGTTGTTCATGCATACTTGACTAGCATTCAGTCTAATTGGCTGGCTTAAACAAGACATTATAAGTCTCACGAGGTGCAAGTTTGGACGTGCAGC